>NC_037682.1:98827935-98983146 GCF_003255815.1 Theropithecus gelada | reverse complement strand
CAAAAAAAAAAAAAAAAAAAAAAAAAAAAAATAGAATGACAATCAATGTCTTAACTTTACAGTTTTAAATGAACTCCCTCTAGACACACATCAGACTAACACAGAAAATCATGTACATTATGTAAAAGAAATGGTCCAAAGTGAACACCCAGTGAAAATGTGAATTAAGACTAACCTAATCTTAGCCTTCCAAAATAAGATGACTCTACATCTCTAGAAAGATTTTTATTCTTCCTTTCCTCCTCACCTCTTAGGTGATTTCTCGCCCAGATAAAATAAATCCTATAAATTTATAGCCCTTATTGCTATCAAAGTTTATTAACATGACGATATGACAAAGGAAAATTCCAACACAACAGATTTAAGTATCTGTACTTTGGGCACATAAATACTATGGTGGCCAGCAGAAGCACAAAAGCTGCAATGCTGTTTTGGTTTAGGAGGCTCAGTTTGAGACTAACCCTTGAGAAAAATGGGGCACTGTTATCATAATTGTTGTTGTTGTTGTTGTTTGAGATGGAGTCTCGCTCTTGTTGCTCAGGCAGGAGTGTGGTGGTGCGATCTTGGCTCTGCAACGTCTGCCTCCCAGGTTCAAGCGATTCTCGTTACTCAGCCTCCCAAGTAGCTGGGATTACAGGCGCCCGCGACCACGCCCAGCTGCTATTTGTATTTTTAGTAGAGACGGGGTTTCACCATGTTGGCCAGCCTGGTCTGGAACTCCTTACCTCAGGTGATCCACCCGCCTCAGCCTCCCAAAGTGCTGGGATTACAGGCGTGAGCCACCGCGCCTGGCCCATAATTGCTAACATTCAGGAAGCCCTTCCTTTGTGCCATGTTCCATGCTAAACATTTTTACACAGTATCTTGTAGAGAGCCGGCAAAGGGATCGCGACCAACTCAGCATCCCACTGGCAGCTATATGATCAAACAGCAAACTGTTTATCATGAATGCAGGATGTGAGCAAACTGCACCTGTGGCCAAAAGGTTTGCTGAGGGCCATCACTCTCTGGCACTGGGAGTTATCTAATGGGAAATGGATAACTCCTTGAAGTTATCTAATGGGAAATGGATCACCTATTGTTCGAAGGATGCAGTCTTGCAAGCCTGCTGTGAACCAAACAGCCAACTGACAGTTACCTGACAACCACCCCCCCTTTCTCATTATCTGTTTTACCTAATAAATTTGGAAGACTGAAAAAGCTCAGGGCCTTTGTCCATTAGATGCAAGGTGCCCCCGACCTCTTCTTCCAAATATACTCTTTTGTCTTTGTCTTTTATTCCCGCGTTCATCTTCCTTTGTTCAGTCTACTAGGGATCGTGGTTGGTTACACTATCTCACTTAATTTTCACCATTAACTAGGTAGATACTCATCATGCCCCTGTTATTAATAACACCCCTATTCTACACGTAAAGGAGCTGAGGCTTTGAGAGGATGAGCAATTCAGGTCACACAAAGGCTAGCATGTTATCCAATTCCAGGGGGTACAATCATACCATCGACTAGGAGATAGCACCCCTTGGTGGTGAGGAGTCCATACTTGGCACAGTTAACACAATGGTCCTGTGGGTAACATGCAGTGCTAACATTCAAGTTTAGATATTTGCGACTCTAGACACCATGTGCTGTCTATGCTATATATAAAAGAAGTTGGAGGCCCTGTTGTAAGGAATGAACACAATTCCTAATTCTAGAGGACAGAAAAGTAAGTCCTGTTAGCAGCCTTCAATGTGGAATCTGGAGGGAACTTGTATTATCTCAAGATCTTCTCATTTGAAAATGAAAATGGTCACACCCACCCTTTTCTTATCGCGCAAGTCACTGGTAAGTATTTTCATTTTCCAGCAGTCTTCAAAGCTGTAATCCAGAAGGACAATAATCTAGATGTAATTACTATAATGAGCTCCTTTAATCAATTCCCTTTGAGTTCGTGACAAACCTGATTTATGCTTAATTCTGTATTATTATTAAGTGACAAAGTCTAAAGACTCTCCCATGTTTGTGTTTCTAAGAATGAAAAATGCAAGGGTTTTAAATTTACACACTTCATTTCAGCATATTTGGTTGGAGACTCTTGAACCTTAAGTTGACTGAAAGCATACAGTGAATGTGTTCTTATAATTTATTCCATTCCATTTCCTGGTTAGCCATCTAAATTTTTGGCCTTTTGACTTTCACATTAAAGAAAATAGTCTACACAATGCCATAACAGCATTCATCACCTTTCAAAGCTAAGAATAGACAATAAATAGTCTGGCATTTTAATTAGACCCTTGCCTTTGTGTGCATTTCAGCTCCATTCTAGCAAAGCTGAATAACAGATGAGCGTTTGATGCGACTTCAGATATCCCATCTCTCCAATTGCATCACAATAGACAAAACAGAAATGCAGGATGAGAGCAGTTTTGTTCATTTTTTTTCTTAAATCATATCTTGCTATTTTTTTCCTTATAGCTATTTCAATTCAATAAATGTTTCCTATTCTTCGAGCAGTGCAATGATGCTTGTCAGTGGAGTACCTGTTCTCTTAATACATAGTTATTTTCTAAAATATTGCTATTAGAAAATGAGATAATGAGTCCAATTTTCCTAGTCTCTCTCTCGTCTCTCGCACACCTGACAGATAGGTGCTCATGGTGCTGTATCTGGGCTGTCCTCCTAGGAACCTGGGACCAGCTGACATGGAGCTGAATAGGGGAATTCACAGCCAGCTGCCTTGGGCCAACCTACATCAAACCTGGGCAGATTATCCCATTGGATTATTGGTTCAAGAAGGCTGGACAGAGAGATGAGAATCTAGGAGGAGATAATAGATTGAATCAACCCGGGAGATTACGTGAATGCTTGAGAATTTGAAGCAAATGGCAGGGGTCAGATCTAGAAATTACTGAAGCCTTGTTGTGATGCACGTTACATTTCAATTACAGGCAAGACTTGATTCCTACCCTCAGAAAAGGTCAGATGACGAGACAACTGCAGTCTGGGGTGACATGTTAAAATAAAGGTGTGCACAAGCTATTGTGAAGGAAATTAAATTACTAAGGAAGATCCGAGCAGGAGGAAAGTCAGGGGCTATTTAATAAGAAAGGATACATGGGAGCTGAGTCTTGATGGACGAATAATCTTTTCAATAAGCAGGAAAGAATGTAAAACATTCCAGAAAGGAGCAATCCAATGCAAAATCACCAAGGTTTCATGTAGCAAATGGAGATGACAAGGATTTGGGGATGGCTATAATCAAGGTGACAATGAAGGAGATCCAAGAACTGATACTGGCAAGGTGGGAAGGACCCAGTACATAAAGGGACATCTGTTTTATATTCTTAAGTTAGGATTTTTATCAGTGTGTAGTGGGAATCATTAAAGATCTAAAGGTAGGGAAGAGAGATAAATTGTTGCTTAGAAAGACCACATTGGCACCCATGTGGAGGATGCCACAGAAGGACCTGACATTAGAGAAGCGAGGTTAGTTTATAGGCATTTGCAATGCTGTCAAGAGATGAAAAAGATCTGGATCAAGATAGTGGCCATAGTAGGTAAGAAACATATTTGAGAAATATTTTGGAAATAGAATTTTGAAAACAGGTCAAGGACGAGTCCCAGATTTTGGATGGGTGAAGGGAACACAGGAAGAGAAGTAGTTTGAAGTGTGGTCAGGAGGGATGAACCAAATGAACTGGTTTTAGAGTTTTTGAATGTTCAGAGCTCTAAGGAGTTCTGGAAGACATTTCCAAGAGCAGAATGGACCTCAGGAGAGGGGGGATCCTTGTAGATGAATATGAGCATCAATTCATGGAAAGTAGTTGAAACCATAGCCTGGATGAGATAACCAAAGAGATGGTGATGGTGAAAAAAATAAAGGCCAAGGACAAAGCCATGGAGAACACTATTATTAAAGGGGAGAATGGAGAGGGTGCTGTTATGAAAGTCAATAGCTGTGGAAGTTTTGAAACAGTGACATTTAACATTGTTGAAAGAATCTGAGATTAAGTGAAAGGTTGAAAAGCATTTGAGAATTTGTTAGATTTGACAGCAGTGGTCTCAGCATTTAATGGAGGGTCAGTTTTGGGTCGGGGAGTAAATGAAAGGTAAAGAAGTCAAGATGGTGACTATTCAATTTTTCTAGAGGCTTGACTATGAAGAGAAAAAATGATTTATAATAGCTGAATGAGTTAGGTGGGTCATGTATTACCTTCATTTAACAGATGATAAAACTGAAGCTCTGAGAGGTTGTAATTTTCCCAAGGTCGACCACTGGTCAGTAACAGAAGAAAAACTAAGTCTCTGGTCTTCAGATTCCCAATTCAGTTCTCTTCTACTTATCCACTGAATATTTGACAGATCCCCTAGTGCAGGGTACAGGATCACAGTCAGACAGTATGCCTGTGACTATGGTATATTTCACCCAATGGTTTAAAGTATTACAGTGGGGATAGGGGAAGGGAAGAATTGTTTTTCCTCTTGGTCTGCACTTGTGAAATGCACACAGGAAAAGTTCATTTTAAGCCTCATTTGGCATGTTTTCTTGGCTGGGTGTGAATATTCCCAGCAGCCAAGTCCTGTTTTCTTCCTTTGCTTTATCCCTGACAGCCTTGTGCTCCTACTGTGATTTCAATTCATGACCCGAACAAGAATGATAAAAAGTAAATTGCATTCCCATGTATATCGCTATTACAGGCCAATTACATAGCTGCCTGAAATACTTTGTCACTTGGACAATATGCATTGATGGAACCTTATTTCCTTGATTTAAAAAAACATGCATTTTATTTGCTGTTTTCTTTAGAGATTAAAGCAACTGTTCTTACAGTGATGCACAGGCTGTTGGAGTCAGAACAGCCATCTGCACTAATGAGGATTACATAAATGTCCCTTGCTCTCATGTAAAGATAAACCTCACATCTAGGCATGAGGAAACTAGGTCTTATTCCTAACTCAGATACTATGGACTTAGGTCAACAATGCTGGCCTTCTTCACCAAAGACATAGAATCTTTGAATTAGATGCAGTGTTTTGCAGTGCTTGGAGACAAAGTTCACTGGAAAGGTGGTATTGATCTTAGAAAAGATTAAGCTAGGCTGGACATGATGGCTCATGCCTGTAATGCTAGCACTTTGGGAGGCCGAGGTGGGTGGATCACCTGAGGTCAGGAGTTCGAGACCAGCCTGACCAACATGGTGAAACCCCATTTCTACTAAAAATACAAAATTAGCTGAATGTGGTGGTGTGTGCCTGTAATCCCAGCTACTTGAAAGGCTGAGGCAGGAGAATCACTTGAACTGGGGAGGCGGAGGTTGCAGTGAGCCAAGATCACGTCACTGCACTCCAGCCTGGGCAACAAGAGAGAAACTCTGTCTCAAAAATAAAAAAGAAAGAAAGAAAGAAAAGATTAAGCTAAAGAGTACATTCACATATCTTATGAATTAGCCTGGCTCCCAAATGGACTTTTTGTTATAAATACTCAAACACAAATCTTTTTTTTATTTCTCAGGCAATCCATTTGCCTTGTCCTGAAAGAAGTAGCCAATTAAAAATGGACATTTTAGGTCAAGCACGGTGGCTCACTCCTGTAATCCCAGCACTTTGGGAGGCCGCGGCGGGTGGATCATCTGAGGTCAGGTGTTCGAGACCAGCCTGTCCCAAATAGTGAAACCCCATCTCTACTAAAAGTACAAAAAAAACCAGCTGAGTGTGGTGATGGGCACCTGTAATCTCTGCTACTCGGGAGGTTGAGGCAGGAGAATCACTTGAACCTGGAAGGCGGAGGTTGCAGTGAGCTGAGATCGAGCCATTGCACTCCAGCCTGGGCAACAAGAGTGAAACTCCATCTCAAAAAAAAAAGGACTTTTTTTGGAACAGATGCTAAGCTTCTTAAGGGTAAGAACCTGTCATAGTTTTTTGGTAATTATTAATAAATTATTATACACAATTATTAAAACAATTATCAAATTCATATGCACACATATTTATATGTAACAATTGTAATCCCATAGATTAACAAATGATTAATACTTATTATTTGTTTTGAATATTGTCATACCCAGTAAATAATTTCTGATTGACTTCATTCCATTCGAGATTCATTAGTAAAATAACTGCAATTTGTAAGTTGAACTAATTCCCACTCAATCAAAGAAGCAGTACTGACAAGCATCAGAGAAATCTGCCTTAAGGAATCTTTGGCTGAAGAGTTCTGTTGAATATGATATGACTAGAAAAAGCAACACAAAGATGAGCGTTTTAGTTCAATATTTTTTATGGTTTTTTTTTTTTTTTGGCCTGTCAGTTGGATTTACTATCTGGTTATAGCTAATCACAGTGGGAGACATAGGTGCAAATAAAACATATTTATGAGCTTTGTTTATTTTATATGAAGTTATTAAATTCTTTTATAAAATAAGAACTTAGCAGTGCTAAGATTTTTTTCTTTTATTCTACATCCTGAAGTTCAGTCTCAGCCTGTATCATCCAGTCATTTCCTAGCATCCCTGTATATTAGAAGGAAATAAGTCTAATATTTAAAAACTCTAAGTGGTGTTCAGGAGAGTTTAGAATTTTTAATGTGAACATACATTTTCTTGAGCCAGAAGCCCTTCATCAGTTCTCAGCTTTGTGAAAAATATTCCCATCTTCAGTGTCACCAGCCAACCTCCTGGCCTGATCCCGGCTCTGGCTGAACCGTGAGGACTTGCGTTCAGATGGCTAAGGAAGCAAGATTCCAAGTTAGAGTGGAGGCAGTGTGGCTGCCCATGAGGTGACAGCACCCCAGAGTTCTTCCTAACTTCACAGCTGTCTTAAAGCTGTACTCAAAATCTGCATAAGCTGCAAGTCCAGGCGAGGAATACTAATTGGCCAAATATGTTTGGAGATTTTATTGGGCAACATGGCTTGAATCCTGATTTCCGTTGATTGCCAGAAGTGTACAAAAGCTATATGTTTGGAGCAATGGCAAATTTTGCCATCTGTAAAACCAAAGGATATTTCTATTTTAATGAATAAATTTGAAGACAATATTTGAATCCTCATTTCGTTAATAGAGTACAAACCTAGCCCTGTACCTGACATAAAATGCATGCTTAATAAATGCTTGTAAATGGAATAAAGGGAGCTGTACCTTGCTCACTGCATTTCCTACTTTCTGTACTGTATTTTTAACTTGGAAAGAAATGAATGCACCTGCACGTCATCTTCATAGCCTGTGCTGCTCTTTATCCAAATTTATTTTTTGGAGGCTCAAACTAGTCAAAAAGCATCAAAGGAGAAAAGTCCCCAGTCTCTATAATCCACTCAAAAACAATTCCAAGTTAGTTACATACAGTGAAGACAGGAATCTGTAACACTGAGCCTTCATGTATAGCCTCTTTATCTTCCACATTCTCTAAGGAAAATTCTCTCAGGCAAATTATATGAAAATTCTGAAGGACTTGTGGACACCTGGTAGCTAAGATCAAATGAAACAGAAAATGAAATGATTCTTCACTCTTGGAATGAACTGTCAAGTCTCCTTTCCAAATAGAATAGGCTGTTAAATGGGACATATGCTGTTTCCTTCAAATTCCAGCTAAAGCCTCAAAGCTAAGGATGATAGAGGCGATGTACCCACACTTTCTAAAAAGAGATGCCAGACTCATCCACGCAGGGCCTGCAAAAAGATAGTGGAAAGGTACCCATCATTCACCTCCAGTCTGTGTAGGAGGCGACTAGAATGTCAAAAGACATTTTGGTACTTGATAAAGGTTGAATAAATGTATTAGAAGAAAAAGAATGATATAAGGTAACAGAGGGTGAGAATAATATCAATACAAAATAAGAGTATACAGTTATAGAAAGAGAGGTTTCCAGTGGAAAAAAAAATTATACACCATGAGAGAATCCTGTTGAATTACATGAAATTTTATAAAATTTTTAATTTTGTAATTTTTGTAAATCCTTATAAATGGATCTTATCTATTCCCTAATGTTCCCAACACAAGTATGTAATGTACCTGACATGGAAACTCAGATGTGTGTATGTGAACATGTATGTATGGAAGTTCCATGTTTACTGGGCTTCATTTCCTACACATTATGGCCTCACCAACTACTTCTTCCTCCACCACCACATTTCTCAGTCAAGAAAAAGAAGAGTATTAGAATGTAATATTCTTAACATTTGCAGAGTTTCTGGAATTGTTGAGAAAACTACTTATAGCCCATGGAAACTATTGTAGTGGGATGTCATGTGAGAATATTTCTATTGTCCCAGGATTTCAAAGTTAGGAAAAGAAGGGTCCACATACACCAATATTCTAGAGAACAATTTTGGCCAGAGAACTGCCAAAATTGGCAGCAGCCATTTATCCACATAGCTGACTGAAAATATTCTAGTTCAGAGAATTGGCCTAACATGGCCTCTTCGCTCCTCCATCCGGCTTTGCTCTTCTCCCACTCCTCATACTTAATAGAAGGATGGATCTAGGACAGGGGAGGCTGCCTTTGGTAAGTGAGATCCAGTGCATCTGACCGACTGACTGTATTTTCTCCCCTCAAGACCTTCCTGTGTAGAGGACAATAGAGAGTGCAGTCTTTTCATGCAGGGGAAGGAGCAAATACCCGGGAGAAAGAACCTTTGGAAAGATGAGAGAGAGGGCTGGAAGAAAGAGAGACTGGTGTGTTAGTCTCCAGTTGAGTCCTTGCCTAAACAGTGGGGCTGTTAATCTGTCTGTGTTACCGCAGCAGGAATAAAGGGAACCCAGAAGGTGACGGCCAGGGTGAGGGGACTGACAGGCAGAGGAGCCTGGAATTTCTTCTCTACCTCGAGGTGCAGAGGACGAATCCAACATGGGATGGTGGGTCCCAAAACGTCACGTCTCATAAATGGCTGCCAGGGTCTAGGGGGTGCTGCTCGGGAGCAGGCCCCCCATTAGCAGGGCAGGTTGGAATGGCCACCAGCCCACAGGAATCCCATACAAAACGCCCTTAAAAAGTGGTCCTGAACACCCAACAAGGGAGCTGAGGCCTCCCTCAGTTGGGGAGGGAGACGTCTGTTTTCTCTCTTCCTCTTTCCCACCTGACTGGGAGTAGAAGGGGTTATATGAGAGCCAGGCATGTCCCATCCTCCACCACAAGCTGCTAGAACCACAGTCATGAGGTGAGCCTGAGATCGGGCTGGAGAGGGAATGGAGCAGGGGAAGTGCTTTGACTCATGTATGATATTGAACTTTAAAACCAACAGAACTGATTCTTAGACATTTTTGAGACATCTGAACTAAGACATTTTTGAAAACTAACAGTGACTAAAATGTTATGAAGCCTAGTCAAGAGGAAGGATGGGTTTGGCCTAGTATTACTGGGTAGTAGCTATTGGGGGAAAAAGAGTTTTTGTTTTGTTTTGTTTTGTTTTGTTTTGTTTTTTTTCCCTAATCTCAACAATTAAGACTCTTTGACGCACTGATTGTACCATCTGACATTTGTTTCCTTTGAAAACTACTCTGATTCTTGGAGAAAACCAGTTTTTTGGGTTTGTTTTTTTTTTCCCCCTAACTGGTTTTAAAAACAATTGCTAATGGGTGACAAGATCTGCTTTTCCGGAGACAGTCTTTAAAAGGTGCTCATTAGCAGTTGATATTTAATGTGAGTGCTTCCTAATGTAACTTCATTTAGAGTTATTTTTATTTAATGAACCCTGGAAAGCTGTAATGAAGCTACACACCTCTGTTGTTTTCATGCAGTTCCTGGAGCAAAGAAATCATCCAGACCCCTGAGCACAGCAAAGGCTTGAGAAAGGCATGAGTGAAGTTGGGTTGCAGCAGGTGGAGACTGTCTGTCCTCTTCAACATCATCAGTACAGGAAAAAAATAGCAGTTTCAGAAATGATGAGTTTATGTGAACTAAAGTTAAGCAGATGTAAGCTGGAGTGGGAGGATGAGTCCCACAGTCAAAGAGGAGTGATTTGATCTCTTTTCTTCTCCCTCTCCTGTCTCCCCTCCTAGCCTGTCCAGATCTCATTTATTTTCTTAAGGCTATCTCTTCTTATTTATTCAAACTGTCATCCCTCAACTAAAATCCATATTTTTTCTCTTGCTTAAATGAATTGTGAGTGTAACAGGTAGCCTCTCCAAGGAGAAATTAAACAGGTGCCCATTGAGAAACATTCTTTAAATGTCCACAGTGGACCTCACAGGTCGCTCAAAATAGGTCTTATATTGAAAAGTGTCATTTGGCAGCCTCACCTTAGTTCTGCAACATTAAGTCAATGAGATCATGTTGAGAGTCTCTTTTAGTTCTGTGTGTTTGTAAGGAGCTGGTTATCTTGTCTTAGGCGATGAATGTAAGAAGGTCTTACTGAATTTAATTGGCTGAAGAGAATAACTTAGTCCTGAAGAGGTAAGACAGACAGCGACTCTGGACACTGCAGTTAGGGTCACTTCAACCCTGACACAGTGGCTAGCATTACGGTGCCTGGTTTTTCCCCAGGATGTGACTGTGAGGATAAGCTATGAACCCAAGCAAGAACCTCACCACAGATAATGCAGAGTCCAAACCTGGCATCACTGTGGGAAGAAGCCCATGGAACTGTGCAGGTTCTTCTTTGAGCTCAACGGAGAAGGATATGAGCAGAAAGTAGCTTTATTCTTGCACACTACTGCCTTTAGGCAAGCTCTGTTGACACTTTCTTCCCTACTTCTGCGTGAAGTCCTGGGTAGATCACATGGTTTTATCAAATCATTTCAGATACCAATGAATACTGCCATTTTTCTGGTAATAAAAGTGTAGGCCAGTCTCATATATAAACTTTAGTCTCTCATCCAGTCCAAAGTTTCCCCCCTTCCCCAAGCGAATCCCATCCAGGCTGGGAGGGCTGCAGTGGAAAACACATCATGGTGATGCTTTAACTACGTCTTTCCCCATCCTCAATTCCCTAAGCCTCCTCTGGCTTTATCAGAGTTAGCAAACAAATAAAACACACCAAAAAAAACCTGACTTGTAACCTGGTATCTCTGAAGGGTGTCAGATGTCCCAAAGCTAATCTTTTTCTCATGAAGCAATTCTATGGGATTGTCAAAGAATCCCATTACTGGAGGTCTCTTTCCCACTGTTTCCTGGTACAGGTGCATCCCCATCAGAAGGGGGTCTGACTTTTTGGAGTCTGTCCTGCATAGACTCCTTTTTGGGGGTCACCTAGTCCTCCTGATGGCCCTTTTGGCTGGGATTTTCTTTTTCTTTTCTTTTCTTTCTTTTCTTTTCTTTTTTTTTTTTTTTTTTTTTGAGACGGAGTCTCGCTCTGTCACCAGGCTGGAGTGCAGTGGCACAATCTTGGCTCACTGCAACCTCTGCCTCCTGGGTGCAAGTGATTCTCCTGCCTCAGCCTCCTGAATAGCTGAGACTACAGGTGCGCACCACTACGTCCAGCTAATTTTTGTATTGTTAGTAGAGATGGAGTTTCACCAAGTTAGCCAGGCTGGTCTCAAACTCCTGACCTCAGGTGATCCGCCCACCTCAGCCTCCCAAAGTGCTGGGATTACAGGCTTGAGCTTGGGACTGGGTGCAGTGGCTCACGCCTGTTCACTTTACAAACTTTAAAAAAAAAAAAAAAAAAATCTGTGCCAAGGATTGGGAATATAGCAGTCAGAAAAATAGTCACAGAAACTTACAGCAATGTGGGAAGACATCGTTAGAAATAATCACGCAAATAAATATTCAGCAGGTATAAATCCTAGTCCATAAGCTCAGCATTTAAAAATTTTTATTTAGATTTGTATTAGAGTTGTCATGTTGACCCACACTAAAAAATTATATCTCAGCAATTCTTGTCTGCTCTCCTCATGCTTCTCTCTGTCTCTCGCCAAAAGATACACAGACTTTTTTTTGTGGCATCAAATACATTAGGAAAGTGCATCCCAGTAATGGCCACATGGTCACACTGGATCATGCTGATGGACCGCTGTGGCAGAGGGTCCTTGTGGGCTGATGCTCTGCACTCGGGACTGGGAATCTTTGTGGGGATGGGGCACAGGCGCCTGTGGTCCAGCTGTGCCCTTGGAGGTTTCCCTGCCTCCCTGGGTGCTGCAAGGAGTGGAGTATGTGCTGGCCAACCCCACCACTCGCTGAAGAATGACTCCTCTCCTGGCTGCTTCTTCCCTCTTGCTCTACATCTTCCCCTATAATCTCCTCAGTGGGAATCCTTTAGGCAGAAACAAACATAAATTAACATCTCAATACATTACTCTGCCTTAAGTAGTAAATAGACCTCACACTAAGTACCAGGAAGGAAAAGGACATGGAGTTGGCCATATGAGTATAATAAGGGAACCTATTAAATAATTTAGCTGTGGGGTGGGGACAGGACATCAGAAAATGCTTCTCTGAGAACGTTACATTAAAGCTGAGACCTGAGCAATCGGGGGAACAGTGTCCCAGGCAGATGGACCATTTTAGTTTCCTTGACTGCCGTAACAAGTTGTCATAAAATTGTTAGCTTAAAATGACAGAAACTTATTCTCTCATGGTTCTGGCCGCCAGAAGTCTGGAATCAAGGTGTTGGCAGAGCTGCACTTTCTCTAGAGTCACCAGGGCAGAATCTTCCTTTTTCTCTTCTAACTGATGGTGGCTCCACGCATTCCTCAGCCTGTGGTTGCAGGACACCGGTCTCTACCTCTATCTTCACGTCGCCATCGCCTCTTCTTGCTTTTCTTGTCTCTTATAAAGATGCCTGTCACTGGATTTAGGACCCATCTAGTTAATCCAGAATGATCTCATCTCAAGATCCTTAATTACATCTGCAAAAACCCTTTTTCAAATCAGGTCACATTCACAGGTTCTGGGGACTTGGCATGGATGTATCTTGTTTTGGGCCATCATTCAATGCACTACAGGGACTAAGAATGCAAAGTCCCTGAGACCGTCTTTCCTGGACTGTCAGAGTAGTCCACCCCTAGATCACTCCTTCACCCTGCCATATAGCATTTGGATTATTTTATTTTGTGTTTGAGATGTTTTGCCTCTCCAGAGCATACACTGATTAGAGGCAAGAACTTTCTATCTACTATATTTGCATCCTACCTCCACCTCCAGTGTCCAGCACAATATGGGCATTCGAGACACTTGAACTCACTCGTTCCCACTATTTGGGGGATGAAGCAAGGACATGACAAGTTTTGAAACGAAAATGAATAGTAGCATCCTAAATGAATGAGATTGCTCATCTGTGGAAATCTATTCAGGAAGAAATGATCCGGATGAGTGTTCCTGATAAGATGAGGGAGCTTCTCAGCTCCCAGCCAGGGACCCGCGATGCTCCCTGCAAGAAGGAAGGCATCAATTTAGAGTGTAGCTAATGAAAGACAGGCTGTCATCTTGGAAATAGTGACATGTCTGTCTCAAAGGTATATTGTAATGACAGAAGTCTTTGGTGACTTTAAGGAACATTGAAAAAGCAAGTGTTTGGTAAGAATTCGTGATTGCCAATCTGTCACTGTCAGAGGCACAGAGACACTGTGTCTGGAGGATGTGAGCTTTCTAGTCACGTTTAAAGTGGCGCTGCCTAGTGAAGTAGGGATAAGACCAGCAGCATCTCCCAGATTCCTGTTTGAATTGCGTGCTTGCCATGAATCTTCTGGTGACAAGTCAGTTTCCCAGGCAATTTGACAGCTGGGGGTGAGGTGACAGGAATGGAGCGGGGGAACTGTACCTTGCACAGTGGACAAGAGTCTGTCAGTCACCATTAAGGTCTGCTTTCTGTCCAAATGAAATTGGCTCTCATGGGTGCCTTGTGATTTTAGGGAGCAGGAAACAGTTCCCAGAATGTGGGAGCAGGAAACAGTTCCCAGAACGTGGTTGATCCTAAGGAGAGCAAATAAAATGATCTGAATTTGCCACACCTGGATCTAGATCCTGCTCTTCTGGTTGTCTGCCTGTGAGGGGACCCAGCCTCAGGCATCCCACTTCTCTCCTATCCCTGAAGTTTGCTCTTTAGGCGAGAGACTGGGGAGCAAGGGAAGGGAGGAAACAGCAGCCGATGAATAGGCCCAGCCTTGAAAACTGACTTAGTTGCTGAGGAAAAGATGAGTCTAATGGGGTGAAGTGTATCAGGGAAGGTGGACATAATGTTTTCAATGAAATCATGCTTGGAGCTAAGGCGTCTGCTACTGCTTGAATGATAGTACATTCTTCTTTTAAAGGCATGGAGATCACCTTCAAATAAATCAGACTAGAGACAATAATGCAACACAGACGCCAGACTCACAAATAAGCCTCTATGGCAGCACAATCCCAGGGATCTCTTACATTTTCTTTAAGAAGCTGAGATGCCTTGGTTCCATTGGGCCCTAGTAACAATAAAGAAAATGCTGTTGAATTTATGGTTACATTTCATTTACTTAAAAAGCCTGGAGAGGAATGTTTTTTTTAAAAAATAAATAAATAAATAAAAGAAAACACACTTGGTTCTAACAGAGCTACTCTGCTTTTAAGCAGATGCACATTCAATTGCAGACTTTGTTTTCTCCCCCAATTAGTGTCCAAATGAGTAACTCACAATTTCCATTTGCATGGTTCATTTTGTTTCCCAATGAAGTAAATGATTATTTCTTGGTTCAGAGAAAGTCTTTTCAAGGACGCCAAACACTGATAGCATTCTAATCCTTGTAAATTAAAAACTTTTGCTTACAGTAATAAAATCAACATTTTGGACTGAGATTCCAGAGTGTTTGCCTTTTTATCCCCATCAGCCCTGGTGTGTACATAGGTCACTCAAGGCCCTAATCTACCTCAGGCGTGCTCAGAAAAACCGATGGGGCAACCATGAGATTCCCCTCTCCGGGTACATATGACTGGAGGACGGTCAACCCACAGTCTGTGAAGTGGTTTGGTGTGATGAGCTTTGTTCAAAGAAGGAGTTGGGTTGGGGAGATTCCCACTCTCTGGAACTTGAATGGAAAACAAGGGGATAATCAGGCAGTCTGTAGTGGAGTATGAAGCTGATGAGTAATATAATAGAAAGAGGTCGATCTGAGGGTCATGATGGGCCATGAGTAAGTAAGCCACCATTGGAGGTAAGTGTGAAATAAAAATAAAATTCCAAGCCCCCAGCTGACTGATGGACCCTCTCCTGGCCAAAGAGAACCCAGAGTAACTTTGAAAACTGAGTCCTTGGCCAGGACAACATGGGAGGTCAGACGTGCCTGTTATGCTCCCTCCCTTACTAACGGCCATTGGGCTTTCTTCCCTAAGGGCTAAACAGCAACCAGCCCTTCCCACAGACTCCACCACTAGTATCAATCAACTGCCTGTCTGCTCCCCTTCCCTTTTGTGGTTTTCACGTAACAACCAACAAGCATTTCTTGCTGGTAAGAGACCACCGACCATGGTGTGGTTCTGGCCAGTCTACAGAGAATGCGCAGTAAAGGTTTTTGTGTCCTCTGCTTTCGATGTCGGGGGCTGAACACTCCACCCTCGAATCATGCTGATGCCTCATTATTTGTACATGAGACCCATGAAGGGGCGTGAAGCTCAATTTCACATGCCCATATTTCTCCTTTCATAAATATTCATGACTCCTCCTGTGGCTTATTGAATATGCATACTCGACCACCCTCCTCAGCATAAATTCCTGTTCCCTTTGCCCCTCCCTCAGAGTATCTGTTTCTGACTTCTGGCCAGAGTCTATGCTTTCCAGTCTGTCAGAATGGCTGCACTGCAGGCTGCAGTCCTTCATGAGGAATAAAGCTCTCCTTTCTAAACTTACGAACCTCTCCATTCTATCTACAGTTGACATGGTTGGCCATGAAGGTGGGATCCATGGAGAACCCCAGTTTCCCCCAGCATGATCCAAAGTCAGCAGACCCACGTCTGCTGCTCAGTTGTCTCCCTGACTGCTCTGGGAGGAAGCTGACTCATTTTCCTCAGATCCAAGATCTCCTGCTTTTAGGTTGACGATTTCGGAGACATTATTTCTCTCTACCCCTTCCCTTTCTTTCTTTCCAGTCCCGACTCAATCTGTCCCGCTTCCCACCATCCAGACCCCAGAGGGAACGTCTTTGTTGACTCCAGTTTTGGGAGGGGGCCTTTGCAGCCTTCTTGGTTCCTGCCATCTGAACCCTTGAGGAGATAGATCTCCCCTGTCAGCCCCAGGTTTAGGGGGCGCTTCCCAGTCCAGTTGGTCACAGCTGGTCTGGAAGTCTAAGGACACTCAAAGGGACTCGTAGTAGTTACAGTGAGTGCAGTTATAGAGAACTTTAGGTCTAAGGGATAGAGAACTTTAGTTCTGAAGGAACAGTCTCTTCTCAGCCACCATAAAGGATCCCATTGGCTAACATGCTTAAGAACCATGGGAAGATCATTATTATTATTATTTCCAAGATAGAGTCGCCCAGGCTGGAGTGCAGTGGCGTGATCTCTGCTCACTGCAACCTCTGCCCCCTGGGTTCAAGCGATTCTCCAGCCTCAGCCTCCCAAGTAGCTGGGATTACAGGCCACGCCCGGTTAATATTTGTATTTTTAGTAGCGATGGGATTTCACCATGTTGACCAGGCTGGTTTCGAATTCCTGACCTCATGAACCGCCCACCTTGGCTCTCCTTGGCCTCCCAAAGTGGTGGGATTACAAGCGGGAGCCATCGCACCTAGCCAGTTTTTTTTAAGGGACAAATAATAGTGTCATGGTTAACCTTACTCTTGAGTAAACTAAAGATAAAAAATCTGACCTAAAGCAAAGTTAAAATCCTTTGTAAGCTCAGACTGATTACTTAAGCTGCCCTGAGGGATTAACAATAGAAGCCACTCTGCCTTGTGGTCTAATAGTTAAATTTCTGTGATTTCACTGCCATGGCCTGCATTTGATTCCCAGTCAGGGAATCCTTTTGGTTTGATATTTGTGTGACTTTTGCCATTTATTGATCCTTTTCCCTTTTGAGGACAGCTTTTGATTTTCTGTCTTCCCTCTGTGGGGCATGTGGAGCTTTTGAGTCTTCGTATGTAGATGGTCAGCTGTGAAGCTGAAACCCTAGAGAATATGGCCCAGCAGAAATGTGGGTCGTACTCCTTTTGCTGCAGGTGAAACTTTCCTTTCTTTAAGCTGTCTTTTGGGATGGATCAGAATCTTGTGGGACTGCTTTGAAACCTCTTTGGAGATGCCCCATGTGTCCTTGGTTAAGCCTTTTTGATTTCACTTGGGAGATTACCTTTGGTAAAGAAATTCAAAAGCTAGCAGTACTGGCTAAAATCTGGTAATAAGAGATTAGAGAGGATTTTTTTTTCTTTTAAAGAGCTCTATGGTTAGAAGTCAGCTTAATTAAAAGCTGATACCCAAGATATAAGTATAATTTTCTAAAAGGGCTTTATGCTTTTTCTCTTTTTGGATTCTTTTTTGAAAGAATTTTTTTTTTTCTTCTCTTTGATTGAATTCTGTTTGTTTCTTCATTTACTTCTGTCTGTCCCTTGTTTCTCTTGCCACCTTCAGTTCCATTAGGACCTAAAATAAATTCTAACAGCCTGGGATCCCTTAAGGAAAACCGAAAATGCACCAGACTCCTTTTTGGGAGGAAACGCTGTTTTTTCTTATGGAGCCCCAAGATTTGTAAGCAGACAGATTACTCCCAGGTTTAAGACTCTGCTCTCCAGGGTGGATGTGGTGGCTCACGCCTGTAATCCCAGCACTTTGGGAGGCTGAGGTGGGCGGATCACAAGGTCAGGAGTTCGAGACCAGCCTGGCCAATATCGTGAAACCCCATCTCTAGTAAACAGACAAAAATTATCTGGGCATGGTGGCGGGCACCTGTAGGCCCAGCTACTTGGGAGACTGAGGCAGGAGAATTGCTTGGACCTGGGAGGCAGAGGTTGCAGTGAGCCAAGATCATGCCACTGCACTCCAGCCTGGGCGACAGAGCGAGACTCCGTTTAAAAAAAAAAAAAAAAGGCTTTGCTGTCTTTTGTATTGCATTACCTAATGTCTGGCTTTTGGGAATACCAGAGATTACTTTGTACTATCAGAAAACTTGACCCTGGTGTGTGTGATGACTGCCAGTTACAGGTGAGAGCTACAGTGTTAGAGGTAGCTGATGGCGGTATTGTTATCTACAAACAAACCTTGCCTTTGTTCAGATCTAAGTCTGTGCCTTTGAGATGTACATTTTCTACCTTGTTTCACCTGAGTCATGTCTTTGGAGATGCAAAGTTAGAGCTGCCTAGCTAACAATTGTTTAGGGCATGAAACAGGTACACAAGAGATTGATAGTCTAAAGTGGGGGAGAAACTTTGAAAACTGGCAAATGAAGAATCTTATAAATCTTTAAGATCTGCCTCAGTCTGTGTCTGTCATATACCAAAGTATATGAAAGAGCTGATACAAAGAGCTGATTCTGATATGAATATCTGAAAAATAGAGGCTAGCTTAAATACCTTTTAGTTCACAAGACTTTGGTAATCTTTGGTAAATAAAACTAGGTTCAAAATTATCTTCATGGCCAGGCACAGTGACTCACACCTGTAATCCCAGCACTTTGGGAGGCCGAGGTGAGCAGATGGCTTGAGTCCAGGACATGGCAAAACCCTGTCTTTACTAAAAATAGAAAAAACTTAGCCAAGTGTGGTGGCACATGCTTTGGAAGGCTGAGGTAGGAAAATCACCTGAGTCGGGGAAGTCAAAGCTTCAGTGATCCATGATCATGTCACTACACTCCAGCCTAGGTGACAGGAGTTAAACCCTTTCTCAAAACAAACAACACACAACAACCAAAATTCTCTTCAGTAATTTTTAAGCTTACAGTTATGTTAAATTAAGTAATCCTGGGTTTTTTCACTGGAAACTAGGGCTATGAAGAGTTAGAATAGTAGTTAACATATATAATTAAAACTACTAGTGTAGCAGGACTAGCCCCAGACAAGAACCCCTCAGACACTACCGAGTTGTGGAAGGAAAGGGCTTTATTCAGCTGGGAGCATCAGCAGACTCACGTCTCCAAAAACCGAGCTCCCCAAGTGAGCAATTCCTGTCCCTTTTAAGGGCTCACAACTCTAAGGAAGTCCACATGAGAGAGTCGTGATGGATTGAGCAAGCAGCGGGTGACTGGGGGCTGCATGCACTGGTAATCAGAACAGAACAGGACAGGGATTTTCCCAGTGCTTTCCCATACAATGTCTGAAATCTTTAGATAACACAAGCAGTTAGGTCAGGGGTTGATTTTTGTTTGTTTGTTTGTTTGTTTGAGACAGAGTTTCACTCTTGTTGCCCAGGATGGAGTGCAATGGCGCAATCTCGGCTCACCACAACCTCCACCTCCTGGGTTCAAGCAATTCTCCTGCCTCAGCCTTCCGAGTAGCTGGGATTACAAGCATGCACCACCACACCTGGCAAATTTTGTATTTTTAGTAGAGACAGGGTTTCTCCACGTTGGTCAGGTTGGTCACAAACTCTCAACCTCAGTTGATCCACCTGCCTTGGCCTCCCAAAGTGCTGGGATTACAGGTGTGAGCCACCACCCCTGGCCAGGGGTTGATTTTTAACTACCAGGCCCAGGGCATGGTGCTGGGCTATCTGCCTGTGGATTCCATTTCTGCCTTTTAGTTTTTACTTCTTTCTTTGGAGACAGAAATTGAGCATAAGACAATATGAGGGGTGGTCTCCTCCTTTACTAGATATAAGAGAAGCAATTCTACATACAGAGTCTATAAAGAAGGTAAGATGTGTTTTTTGGTGAAGTTTATAAAAAAACATGAGGATGTGATTTTTGCTAAAGGAAAAAGTATTTTTGTTTGGTTAGAGGCTATCTAAAATTTGCTTCAAAATGAAGGACAAAATGATATAGATCAAACTAAATGGAGAAAAAATAAAAGGATGGGGAATGAGGAACCTTTGATTCGTGCGTGGCCACTTGGTCACCTATAGTATGAAGCAGCAGCTGTGCTGCATTCAGTTACTAAAGGTAAAAGTTACCAGTGGAATTTAGAGATGGATCCAGCTCTGGGGGAGTTGGTTCACTGGGTGCATAAGGGAATGCAAACTAATAAGGAAAAAGCAAAATATTCAATCCTTTGGTTATTGTTATCCATCATAGTGATATAGGACTTAAGAAGAAATTACTTAAGCAGATAATGAGTGCTGGAGTCCTCGGTAAGGTTTTCCCTTTTAATGACAAGCAGCCCCCAAATCATTTTCTAACAAGACTAGCCTGTAAAGTCAGGCTGCAGATATAGATGCTGGCAGTTGTGCCAATCATGTTCAAAATGGTGGCTCCATCTTCCCTTCTCTCTTTGTCAGCCACACGTGGGTGCAGACAAGTAAGGAGTAGTAAGGAGTAGACAAGATGGTGCCCGGACAAGTGGAAAGCTCATTTGCATAATAAGATTATGAAAGTACCTCTGAGACTTGTGGTTACCAAGAAGATAGTCAATGTGGGGGGAAGGGCAAAGCTAAGTGACTACTGAAATCAGAAGGTATAATGTGAAGGAATTGCTCCGTTTTGTAGATCGGTATTATCAGCTTCCTGAGGAACCTTTGCTAAAATGGGATTGTAAGAGTAAGCAAGTTACGGACAATATCAGTATCTTTGGTTTTAAATGCTGCAGAATAGAAGAGCATGTTTGGGTTGATGTACACTCACTATTGTACAACTCACTATTGTACAACTGCAGATGGGTATATGTGATCCTGACATACAGGAGATTATTCTCGAGGGAATGGCCAGCCTGGGGTACTGGATAAAAGCTACTGTAAGGTCTGTTTACCCCAAGAAAGGGACTGCCCAACTCTTTATAAATGCCTAGTGGAGTGCCCCAGATAAAGCAGCTGATATGCTTTGTGTGTAAGCCATACAGAGCTGGATTTGTGATGTCGGGGACAGTCATGTGCTGAGTATGCCCATTACCCAGGTCATGGTAAATGCTGTGGTTAAGAGGGCCCCTTCTGCATGGGCACTCCATATGATGATGTTGTTAGGTTCAAGGAGCCTTATCAAATCTGCTGTTCCAGCTTTCCCTTACATTACAGATACTAATGAAACATTAGAGTAATTAATAAGAAAATGGGAAAAGCAAATGGGAGAGTCAAAGGACTCATCTCAGGAAGGTGGAAAATTTTAAAGGGTAATTAAGAAATAAAATGAATACAGAAAACATTGATGGGGTGAAACTAAGAGGAAAAAAGAAAGGGGAGAGTCCCATGATCCAGCAGGGTGAAAATCTTTTGATGGTTATTAAGAGACGAAATAAATAAAATGGAAATTGATGGGGTTAAAACAAAGATCTTAACACAAAACTATGGAAGGTTGGGTGGACCAAAGGGCGACCCTGCTGGTCTCCCAACATTAAAGGGCTCCAAATCATTTTTCTGTATTTACCCCAGGATGGAGATACTTCTTAAGAAAAGTCAGAAGGCAAAGAGTGCAACGAAAATTGCCAGGGGCAACGTTAAGGATTGAAAAAAGGGCTGATTTTTTCACCAGAAAATCTTTTTTCACCAGAGAAAGTAAAATGGTCTGGGGGTGGGAAAAAAAGAAGCTCCTGAGACCAGAACATAAAAACGTAAGGTTGATAACGATTATGAAAGTTGGAATGTTTAAATAGGCTTTGTGTAAAGTACTTGTGACTCCTTTTTACCTCAAAGTTTTGTGAAAATGAATATTATATCTGGCTGGGGGATGTTTCCCCTACCTACTACTATAAAACAGAAGGCATGTAAATCCACCCATCAAGCAATATTAATTGGACTTTCTAAATGAGAACCCATAACATTGCACAAGCCTACAGAGTGTAGAGTAGAAGCTGGAGTGCTGGTAGTGGCTGGGCTACATACAGCTTTGCAAAGGACCCAGTTCTCTACTTGAGAGCCCTTTGTGGAGCATTTACTGTGGCTTGTGGCAAAAGCTTGTAAGCACCTGTCAACAATGACTGCTGAAACTTTGGACTAGAGAATTTCCACCTGAGGGGCATTTACTGACTAGTTATGAGATGTTAACTGAAGCCACCTGTATATAAAGAATATAAAATGATCTTGACACCTGAAATACCCACGCTGTCTGGGATAATGTCAGAGAAACACCCTAATGGGGATAGCAAGTGCCCAGAACTGCCCCAAGTTCCATGATACAATTGGAATGACTTGTCATGCTACCTGAGGAATGCAAGGAGGAGATACTCATATACAGGGAGCCTTTTTTCCCCTAGAGTTGACTCTGGACCTGTGCAAGGAGTTGCTGGATTCTGCAGTGCGTGATAAACAGCTCTCACCTGACTGACAAAGAGCTGCTTGACTTGGGGATGGCAGTTTCAAGGTGAACAGACAACATCCCGATTGGAAGGCTGCGACTCTAATTGTAAAAAGTATACTTTTGTCAGCAGAATTTACCTTTCTCTCTACCTGAGTTCTCCAAAATTTGGAAACTTTTCATGAGTATTCTCATTTTATGGCAATATGATTATTTCCATAAGATCTATAAGAATCTGTTTTCTTTTGAAACAGGACACAATTGGAGACATTGGTTATTTTACCAAGGCCTGAAGTGTCTGTTTCTAGCATCTGACCAGAGACTGTGCTTCCCAGCCTGTCAGAATGGCCATGCTGCAGTCTGCAGCCCTTTACGAGAAATAAAGCTCTCCTTTCCAAATGTATGAACCTCCTCATTCTTAGTAAAAATTATCATATGGAAAAAAATCTATATAGGGATAGAAACAAGAAAGCCAACTGGAAGTGGAGAAAACATGTGAAGAAGAGTTATGTTAGGGGTGGGACATTAGCATGAAGATTCACGAAGATCACAGGAGCCTACATGGCCTTTGATTTTATATTTTCTTCCGTTTCCAGGTTCTGTGAGGTCCTGTGGCTCCACTATGGAACCTCTTTTTCCTGAGGCCTAATCATGTTTCTGGGTCACCTGGCTAGATTCCCATTTCCCTAGTTTCATGTTAAAGAACTTTGCATTTAAGATCACCATTTTGGCTCTAATGTTTTGCTGTCGTTGTTTACTTTGAATTACAAATGGAATTTATTGTCTCTAGTACCCAGTGAATCCATAGATGGGGCAGACTTCAGGGGGTTTCCAATGACAGCAGGCCTGCTAATCCGGGAGCTCCACCTCTCTGCCAATCCCTCACCTGGGCCTGCCTCTGTAAGTTGCCTTTATCCTCAGGCAGGCTTTCTTTCTGATGGCAAAATGGCTACCAGCAAGTTCCTAGAGCTGCACGCTTTTTTTAGGCAATAGAGGGGATTCTCTTTCCTCTAACTGCTGAAATAAATTTTTGGGCTTCCCTCTGATTTGACCAATTTGGGTCACATGCCAACTAGAATCATGAACCAATAACAGACTGGGGATGGGCCAGTCTCCCCTTTATTTCAGGGGAAACGGAACAACTGCTAAGGAGGAACCTGCGACATCACTTCACTCTCATTCATCACAGACTTTGACATGCTTAAAACCACCAATGGCTTCCCAGGGCAAAGAGAATAAAATAAAATGTTCTTAATCTTGGCATAGGAAATTCTGCATGATCTGGCCCATGCCTCTTTTTCCAGATAGGTTTTGAATCCCTCTCCCTCCTTCTTCTGCTTCATCTACACTGAATTTTTAATTCCTCAACAGGTCTGAATTATTTTCCACCTCAAGGGCATCAAACATGCTGCTGGAAGAGGTTCTACTTGGAACTTTCTTAACCCACTTTTCACCTAACTATCATTGAAATAAACTTATAACTTAAAATGAAGACAAGGGTCTTCCAACAAATGTACATAGAGCTATGAGAGAAGATAGGGCAAGGGGTTGGGGGAGACCTCATTTAGACTGGAGAGGAGGCAGGGAGGAAAGTTCAGGAAAGACCTTCCTAAGTTGATAAATGAAGGCTAAATAGCTGTTATTTATTTAATACTGTTTTTCCCACTAGACTGAGAGCTCTGTGAGGACAAGGACCATTCCTTGTTTTGTTTACTTCATTATCCATAATGCACAGAACTGTGCTGGCCAGCTGAAGGTGCTCAATATGTATTTGAGGATTGACTAAATGAATGTTCTGAATACCCCATGAGGTCATGTATTGTCTGCACATACCAAAGAGAAAACCAAGACTTAAAATGGGGAAGTTACTGACCAATGCCATCAGGACTTGCCCTCTAGGAGGTGGCCGAGCCAGAATTAGAACTCACCTGCAATTCTAAGAGTTTATCTACTTCCGATGGGGCCTCCTAAAGAGAAGTTATAGGTAGATTTGTGCTTTGGGTCCAAGAGGCTAAGAAGTGCACCTCTAACTCCATCTAAACTGGACATTCTCCCAAACATGTCCTGAACTTTCCACCCCGCCCCTTTGTTCCTTCTTTTTGTTCCACTTGGAAAGCTTTCCCTGTCTTTGTATACCTATCCAAGTCTTACTCACTGTTCAGAGGTCACCTCAAATTTATCTTTTAAACTCTATGTTTGTTATGATGCCACTGTCTATCTTGTGTTAGAGTGATTTATGTCCAGTAATTCCATCCTTGAAAGATGGGATCATATCTTAACTGCAGTTGTAAACACTAAGCTCTTAGCACAATGCCTTGTTTATAGTTGGTGCTCTTTATTTTTATTTTCAGAGATGGGAATTCTTACTATGTTGCTTAGGCTGGTCTTGAACTCCTGGCCTTGTGCAATCCTCCTGCCTCAGCTTCCCAAGTAGTTGGGATTACACCTCTGTAACCATGGACCCTGACTATTGGTGCTCATTAAAATTGTAAATTTTGATTCTGAAGTCTTACATTGTGCTATCTTCCACAAGTGTGTTTCTCACACAATATTCAGTATGTTTGACAGTGCCTCTTTTACTCACTGATGAATGTGGACCAGAAAAAATCCTCTTGGTTTCCAGGCTTGTCTCTGCTGCTGACCAGGCAAGTGATTTATTCTGTGTTTTTTCTTTTTTTTAAACTTGGAAAATGTAAGATATTACATATACATACAAATTAATTTTTTGCATATAAATAGATAAATATAAATTTATTTGTATATGTACTATATAAAAGTAAGCTATTATGAAGTCTGACAATTGCCTCTTGAGAGTCTTGCAGGTGTTAGCTGATCAAATATGTTAACCAACTTCATGCTGTGATTGGCTTCTTCACATTGCTTTTGTTACTCCAGCTCTTCATGTTTAAATGGATGCATAGTGAATGGGGGTTTGTGAAATAAATACGCACAAGAGAAAGAAACAGAGGAAAACATACTCTGTTCCAACACTGCCTATAATAACATTGTACCAAGCTCTTTCACGATCTAGCTCTTCCACTGTTGGTCACTAGGGTAGAAACTAAGAATCTAGACTGGATTGGGCTTGACTTCTCAATCTTGGCTTGTGACTGAAAGCCCAGTACACACACAGCACATCATCAATGTCATCAGGAATGCCCTGAGCACTGTGTGAATTCCTGGTGACATAATGCTCAGGATGCAGGCTTGGGGTCTGCCATGCTGCGCTGTATTCTCTGTGGCTTGCTTTGCTCTATGAAACTCTGTGCTTTGAGGATGGCAAGACTGCATCCAGAAAGAGCCTTCCCTTTTCCTTTCAGAAAGCAGTCTCCTTGAATCGACCCTATGTGATTCCTGGCTGGAAAATGTCTTGACTCTGCTCATACCATCACACTAGAAATAAATATAAAGAACCATAACCCTTGAATGGCAGTGTGCATGACACATATACCTCAAGCCCCAAGGGGGACAATCTGACCAGTTCTTTCTTTTTGTTAGAGAGAAAGAAAGCTTTGCAGTTTACTGTCATATATTTTTAAACCTTTATTATATTTGCCATTCGGAGAAGAAAGAAATCTCTAGTGAAACTTCCACAATATTCAGTTCAAGTGACTCATATTCCTGCTTAATTATTATAAAGCTTTTTGGTAGAATTCTTTCTGGCCCTAATTGAAGTTTATAGAACCTTTGCCTTCAAATGCAATAAATCTGTCATCACCAGGGAAGCAGTTTGCACCTGAGGCTACTGCCTGACATTGTAATATAGGGCTGACATTCTGATGAAGAGGCTGTGAGTGGGAGTCAGGCTAATGTCAACTCTAGCAAACACAAAGGCCACTGTTAAACCAAGGAGGGGCCTGGCCTGTGTTACACAGGGGCCCTAGGCCTGCGAGGAGAAGAAAGTTGAGGCCTACCTCACTGGACTTCACAGCCCCTCATCCAGACACACCAATGAGCTGTTATAAGTTCACCTAGCCAATCTGCAATCTTCCTCATTCCTCCCCAAAACTTTATTGCAAGAGGGGTTGGAAACATCAATAAACATTTAATTAAGGAGAGTTTGGGAAATTGTACCTTTTAAAGCTAATAAACGGTCACTTTAAATCTTATTTCAAAAAGAACACATGCTTATTGTAAGACATTTAGTCAATATAAACAAAAATGAAAAATTAAGTCAAATTATTGTTAGAATAGCCTTTAGGTCTTTTTTCTATGCACACATAAACATGTGATTTCCACAAAGTAATACTATCCATAAAGTTCAAAACCTATTGCTTTGCATGGTATATCATGAACACATTTCCATGCCATTAAATATTATTTTGATCTCTAAAAAATTTTAATGAATGTAAGCATATTCCATTTTGGGAATGTACGACAATGTATCTTGGCAATTTTAAATGATTAAACATTTAGGTTGTTTTAAATTTCCATATAAGTAATGGAGACAATTATTAAGAAGACTTATTCCAATTTGATAAGTAAATAATAGCATATTTTTATTAGAATTTATTTAAAACCAGTGAGGTTGTATAGGTTGTTGTGTGTTTTTTAGTCACTTGAAGTACTCCTTTGGTGACTTCCATCCTTACCACATTTATATTAATGCGTTAATTTTTTTCTAATTTATTTCTAAGAAATTTACATTCTAATAGTGTCTATTTTATTTCATTTTATTTTTACTTTTTAAAACATAGCCAGTTTTATATATATATACACACACAGATACATATACATTGCATGCTTGCATGTTATATGTCTTACAAATATTGGAATTTTATTTATGGGAGGCTTTCAATAAACTGTATTAAAATATTTAAAAATTCGTTAAAACTTTCAAACTTTTCAATTTTTTTTGTGTGAAATGCTTAAAAAGCCTTTAGATTTAGGTTATTTAAATACTTACTAGTACTTTTTTTTTAATGTTGTCAAAGTTTTTTGGGGTTTGTTTTTTACATTTAATGCCATCTGGAGTTTATTTTGGTATGACGTGAGGTAGGGATCTTACTGCCTTGCTTCGTAGATATTCCCACACTATTAATTGAGTAATTCAGAATTCTCCAAATTATTTGAAATTCCATCTTGAATTTGTAATAATTTCAATTATTTAAAATTCCATGCACTACATTTTTATATACCTGTTCCTATTTTCTGAACTGTTGGAATTGGTTGGTTGGTGCTGAGAGAGAGAAACAATGAGCTTAGGTCAGTTAATTACCAACTTGAGGCAGAGTATGCAAGTCAGAGGCCCCCTTACAGCTTTAGAGATCCTAATCTCCTGTGCCCAGGTCCCACTCTACAGTGGACCAGGCTCAAGACAAAATTGTAAAATTGGCAGAACTTCATAGAGGGCTGAAATGTGTAGCCTCACAAAATTGTCCACACCAAAGTCAGGGCTGTAGTAGGAAGGAGATCTTGGGACTAGGGTTGGGGTCTTCTAGACAGATAAACCTGAAAACCAGAAACTGGTTCCTCTGAATCTTCTGGACCTGTAGGAAGGGTCTCCTGCCCTTCATGGAATGATGGAATCTTCCCCTTGCTCCTCATGTACCAGGTCTCAACTAAGGCTGATGCTGTGGCAGAAACTACTCATCTTCTTGATGGTCTGCCCCTGACTCCCATTGTAGCCACTAGATCAAGCCTGGGGACTCATTTGAACAAGGGATGACTGGGGAAAGGATGATCCTGCTAGTTTTGAAGATGGATTACTTACTGAAGGGGCTGCAGAGTCTGGGAATTCATACCAGTGAGAACTCAAAGAGCATGTCAGAGAGGGGGCGTGAGATAAAACTGAATAAGGGAGAGTTTGTTGAAATGGGTCACTCTTCTGTTATCAGCATGAGTGCCCTCACATTGAGAGACAGTTCTCTATGCTACTGGGGTGGCTCTTGAAAGCTTGGAAGAAGCAATGGCATATACACAAAGAGCAATTCATTTTCATTGTAGGAAACTTAGAAAATGAAGAAAAGTATTTTTTAATCCTCTTTAATTTTTTAAACATTTTTATTTATTTTTGTTTTTTGAGAAACAGGGTTTTACTCAATTGCCCAGGTTGAAGCACTGTGGCATGATCATGGCTCACTGCAGCCTTGAACTCCTGGGCTCAAGAGATCCTCTGGCCTCAGCCTCTTGAGTAACTTTGCTAGGACTACAGGCATAAGCCACCACAGCTAGCTAATTTTTTAATTTTTTGTAGAGATGTGGTCTCACTATGTTGCCCAGGCTGGTCCCAAACTCCTGGCCTCAATCAATCCTCCTGCCTCAGCCTCCAGAAGTGCTGGGAAAAAAATCCTTTTGATCCTTTGTCTTTTGCTTCAAAGATAAACACAGTTAATATTTTAATGTATTCCTTTCTGTAACTTTTCTATGTGCTCTTGTAAACACTCACACATAAAAACACACTACCTGATGTAAATGACGAGTTGATGGGTGCAGTAGACCAACATGGCACAAGTATACATATGTAACAAACCTGCACGTTATGCACATGTACCCTACAACTTAAAGTATAATAATAATAAATAAATTAAAAAAAAAATAAATAAATAAAAAATAAAAAAAAAAACACACTAAAAATAAACCTACTGCATATAAGGTTTTATTTTTATCTTGCCTTTTTAAGAAATTAATGTTATATTGTTAGCATATTCTCCAAATAGTAATACTTGTATAGAATATCACTTTTAATTTCAGAAAAAATATTCTATTGCATGACATAAGGTTTACCATGGTTGATTCTCCTACACCCCACTTAATGAGTTGCAAGTAGGTTGCTTGAAAATTGAGTCCAGGCATCAATGATTGGCTCAAGAGTGGGAAGCTCGACACAGTTTGGGCCAATAAGATACTAGAAGAGGCTTGTAGGTGGATTATACGGTAGAAACGTCCTCACTCATAAAAGAGAGCCGCTATAAACTAGGTCTTTTCCTGATGAATAGGAAGAGGCAATGTTGCTCTGGCGGTTGCCTTAAGACCTTGAAAGAAGCCAACATAAAAACAAAAATTAACACCTGAACAAAGCCCAAACCAAGAGAAAGACCAGAGATCAAGTTAGAGTCCCAATTATACAGGGTTTAAAGCTCATCCTATTTTTGGTCTTTTGATTAAGTGAGTCAATACGATTTCTTCTTGTTTGAGCTAGTTTGAATTATTTGCAGCTTGAAGAATTATAGGGACTATGTATGGAATCCAGGGTTGGCCTTCAGCTTTGCTGATTCAATTCTGATCTTTGAACATAGCAAACTGATGATCTGATAGTGTAGCTTAATAGTAAAAGCACAGATTTTGAAGTCAGAAATACATAGATTTGACTCCTTATCTGCTACTAACGAGTGACCTTCGGCAAGTTATTTATCCCCTCTAAGCCTCAGTTTAATCATCTGTATTATAAGAGTAATAATAGTTATTTCACAGAATCTTATTGAACCTAATTATTGTTATCAAAGGAAGGTAGAGATAGGATCAGCTTCATACCCAGATGTAAAAATACCCAGCAGAGGACTGTATAGTCTTCCAGATTCAATATTTTAAACTACAGCCTTCTATTGGTCTGTACAAGTAATAATTATTTCTTGTTAAAAATGTCTGAAAAGTATTGAAAACAATAACAATTACTTATGATCCCGCTATGTTAAACAACTAACACAGGGATTAGGCTTTTGGCTTAAGGACTGTGTACAAAGAAGAAAAAACCAGAGTTCTTTGTCTAGCCCTGTCATGGATTACTTTTACAACTTAGGCCAAGTCATTCAATCTCTCCATCCTAAGGAGAGTGTTGACTTCTGCACATGGAAAGAGTAAACTTCCCATCTAATCATGAAGGGCAGGGCTCTAGCAATACCACATCTCTGGAGGCCTGAAGAGAGTTTTTCAAGAGTGCTTTATGTAGGCTAGTCTTGGGGAAAATGGAATACCTTTCATACAATTAGAAATTATTCATAGGTGTCCAAGGGAAACATTATAGGCAGGGGCTTATTGCTAATTTTCGGGGAGTAGAATGCAGTAATAATGTTGGAGTTTTATTATATTTTTGGCTTATTTGTATGCCAGCAAAACCCAAGAGATATCTCCTGTTTAATCCCATTGGAAAAATCTGATCGAGGAGGACACACATTCTGACGCTGCATTGTCTGCTTCTGAATTGGGAATCCTTGGTAGCTTCAAAAAGCAATTCAATTTGAAGTTGTTCCAGGCTATTAAAGCATAGAAACCAATGAGTGCAGAGACATACAGAAGAGACCTGATATCTGCCAGAGGGATCATGATTCCAACAAATGAATGGGGACCTTTCCCAGAGCCAAAACCTCCATAATCCCTCAGACATATTGAATTGAGTACAGAACCAGCTGCAGAGCCTGAGTAGCTATAAACCAAAACATTTTCCAAATCAAGTATTCTCTTGCCTACATGTATGAGCTTGCTTCTCTTGCATCAGTCTTCCCTTCTCTTAAGAATCTCACCATACAAAATTTCCTTTAACAACTGAAATGCACCACACACACACACACTCACATGCTCATACACAGTTAACTTCTGTTCTTCCCACATATTATTATTACTCTGCTCTGAAATGTTTTTCTTTCCCATCTTGGTCTCACTATATCCTATCAGCTCAATGTGACAATCACAGGGAGGCTCTCTCAGATACTTCAGACAAGACTGGGTCCCGTTTTACACTCTCAGAGCACTCTGAACCTCCTGCTTGGTAGCATAATTGTACATATGACTTGCTTTAACAGAAAACTTTCTTTAAAAATTTACATATTGTAGAGAGGGGCTGATTTGCAATTATATCGTATTATGAATAAAGATTATGAGCCAAGTTCATTCAGTTTAACCAGAGATGCCCAGGAACATGGAGCCCCGGGGGCCTTGATGAAAGGGCCACTGAAACAACAGGAGAGAAAGTGCCCAGTTAGGATTCCCTTGTCCCAAAGAGCACAAGAACTACTTCACAGTGCTGTTTGGGGATGGCTCTCCAGTCTTTCACTTTGCAGGCTTTTGTACAGTCCACAAAAGAAGCACCATGGCCAAGATGATAATGGTCAGTTTTACTAAATAGTACAATTTAGAGTATGAACGTTTAATTTATTTCAGCCTACTTTCAAAGCAACAAATGAAAGAAAAGAAACAATCAAATGGAGGCAATTCATGTTAATGCACGTTCTTTTTTCTTTTTTTTTTTTTTTTGAGATGGAGTTTCGCTCTTGTCACCCAGGCTGGAGTGCAATGGCATGATCTCGGCTCACTGCAACCTTTGCCTCTGGGTTCAAGCAGTTCTCCTGCCTCAGCCTCCTGAGTAGCTGGGATTACAGGCATGTGCCACCATGCCCAGCAGATCTTTGTATTTTTAGTAGAGACGGGGTTTCACCGTGTTGGCAAGGCTGGTCTTGAACTCCTGACCTCAGGTGATCCACCCACCTTGGTGTCCCAAAGTGCTGGGATTACAGGCAGTAGCCACTGCACCCAGCCAATGTTAATGCACCTTCTGCATTGTTATCTAGAAAGAAAGATACATGAACTTCACCTAGCAAAACATTTTTCACATTTCTAACTGAGCATAAACAAGCATCATTTGGCTATGACCTGGAGGAGCTGAGCTCTCCAGCTATGGGGCAAGGACAGGGCTGGGCTCTCCCCAACCCAAGAAGGTATGCTGCTGTGGCCATTGGTATGGTTTGGATTTGTGTTCCCACCCAAATCTCATGTCGGAATGTAATCCTCAATGTTGGAGGAGGGGCCTGGTGGGAGGCGATTGGATCATGGAGGCAGATTCCCCACTTGCTGTTCTTCTGATAGTGAGTGAGTTCTCACAAGATCTGGTTGCTTAAAAGTGTGTAGCTCCTCCCTCTGCTCAGTCTTCCTCCTTCTCCAGACATACAAGACATACCTGCTTCCCCTTTGCCTTCCGCCACGATTGTAAATTTCCTGAGGCTTCCCCAGTTATGCTTCCTGTACAGCCTGCAGAACTGTGAGTCAATTAAACCTCTTTTCTTTATAAATTACCCAGTCTCAGGTAATTATGTATGGCAACGTGAGAAAGGACTAATACAGCCACATTATTCAAATTCCTCAGGAAGCTTTGACAGAATTGTTTCTATAAGCCAGGACAACCATTCCCTTGTACACCATGCAGAAGAGCCATTAGGAACAGTGACCTTTCTGATTGTCTAGGGACTGAGCCAGAGGGTGACACCACAGGGAGAGGGATAAGTGAGAAAGGGCATTTGCTGGTTGGCTAGAGTTTCTCCTGAGCATGAAGAGACCCCTGCTGGGACTCCCAGAAATATTTGGAAGGAGCAGAAGGTTCTGGTGGTAGTGGTTTAACACAGCTTTTTGCAGGATGTTTAATAAGGAGATGCCACAAATCCACAGGGCCTACACTGCTATTCTCATAAGCACTGGCAGGAAAATGAGAAAGAAGAGGAATAGGAGAGAGGGACTGCTTTGTCCAGATACTTTGATTTCTTTATCCTTCTGGAGAAAGGTTTGTCTTCAACTACACTAAATTTTGATATGAAAGTAGATGTAGGTTTCCTACCAGGTACAAGGCACACCAGACCTTGCTATAATAGGGGATTCCAATGGGAGTTCTCTTCCTGCCACCTGCCCACATTAGCCAGGACCCTTTGGTCTGGCTGTGGTCAAGTGCCCATGCCTGTGCCCAAGAAGTAAAGTACTGTGTCTGGAAGCTCCTACCAGAATCACATGGTTGGAGAGGGGAAGAAATAGTTTCAGAAGAGATAGTGGGTGCTTTTCTGAGTAAACAAAAAAAATTAATATCTACTGCACTGTCTTATGTATTAAAACATTTTCCCCCAAAAGCTTACGTAAAATAAAATTATTTATTAAAAATATCACCTATAATTATATAATGGTAGTGTAATGGTTTTTTGTTTCTGATTGTATTTTCCCATTTCCTTCTCACCTGATAACATTTGTAGGCATTGAAAAAATTATCACCAATACAGGCTAGATACTACTGTATTTTTTGCTTTTACGTTGATTTCTTCCTGTGTTGCCTTCAGTCACTATCATCCAAAATTGATTTTAATGATTAGGACTGACGGAATATTTAAATTAGTGAATAGTCAGAGGCCAGCTTTGTAAATTCCAAGAGTAATAAGACATGGTTCTTGCCTCCAAGGAACTTACCATCCTATGAGAGAGAGAGAGATTTGGGATAAACCTCATTTTCCTTGGCTTCATGCTTCCATATGGAGGCAGTCCCACTAGAGCAACACTCATGATCTCTGGCCCCATCCCTTCCTCTCACACCTTCTGGGTGAGGAGGGCTGCCTTCTCTTTGAGAAAGAACAGAGCATAAGTGGCTCAGTGACCCCCTTTATTCTTTTATTTGGGATATACTTACCTGAAGAAAGTATACATTCTTTCTGACTCCTCCATGTGAATGTTCAGGGTCAGGGTTGGCGGAGATTTGTGGAAGTTCAGAACCAGCAGGGATGGTGCATGGTATGTCTAACTCATAGCCATTTTGGCTCCAGATCTTTGCCACATTCTCCAGTGTTAACTTTATCAGTAATAAAGGTGATGTTTTTATCTTGATCTACCAAGCTCCTTAATTTTTTCAATTTATTTCTAACTTGGATAGCAGACTGAGGGTTGTTCCTGATTGACTATCTTAAAATGTCAGAAATGTATATAGGTTATTTTAGTATAATATTGTGCCCCTACTAAGAGAGAGAGATGCAGGTGTTATAGAAGTACGGGGTGGGAAGGGGCACTTAGCAGAAACTGGAGGTCCAGGAGAAACTTCTAGAAGGAAAAGACATGAGCTGAATCATGGTGGATGGAAAGAATTAGGAGAAAGAAGACAGAAAGGTATTCTGGGCAAAAATAAATAAATAAAAATAAAAACAAAAATTAAACATTTATAAAGTCACAGAGATTTGAAGAATCATAGAATGTGAAGGGAATTGGTTTGATGACTAGAACTTAAAAAGTGTGGTAGAAAGATAAGGCTTAGGAGGTAGGTGGGTAGCAGGTGTTGAAGAGCCTATGCACTGTGCCAAAGAACTTGTATTTCATCCTGTGGGCAAAGGGGAGTTGCTGAAGGGTTTAAAGCAAGGGAGGTCAGATGTGCACTTTAGATAGGTGACATTGTAGAGAGTGGATATAAGGGGCCAAAATTAGGAGTAGGGTGATCTGCTAGAAGATTGTTTTTGTAGTTTAAGAAAGAATTGAGCATCCAAACCAGTGTACATCTTAGAAGTTCAGATTTAGGAAGACATAGAATATATTAAATTAGCAGAACTTGGCAATTGACAAAATGTGTGTTGGGGTGGGTGAGTCTAGAATCACTGTCAGTTTTTGGGTTGGTGACTTAGATAAATGGTATGTATTAGTCCATTTTCATGCTGCTGATAAAGACATATCCGAGACTGAGTAATTTACAAAAGAAAGAGGTTTAATGGACTTACAGTTCCACACGGCTGGGGAGCCCTCACAATCATGGTAGAAGGCAAGGAGGAGCAAGTCACACCTTACATGGATGGTGGTAGGCAAAGAGAGAGCTTGTGCAGGGAAACTCCCCTGATGAAACCATCAGATCTCATGAGACTTATTGACAATCACGAGAATAGCATGGGAAAAATCTGCCCCCATGATTCAGTTACCTCCCACCAAGTCCCTCCTACAACACATGGGAATTCAAGGTGAGATTTTGGTGGGGACACAGGCAACCATATCATGGTAGAAGTGCCATTAAGAGTAACTGGAAATCTAGAAAAAGGAACAGTTTGGGATTGGAATAGGTAGGGAAGTTAATAATTTCTGTAATATTCAATTTAGCTTATGTTTATTTTGAGATGTTTCTGGGACTTCCAATGGCCATGTCTAGCAGGCAGGTGAATGAATGAATCTGAAATTCATAGGCTGGTGTTATGGTTAATTCTGAGTGTCAACTTGATTGGATTGAGGGATACAAAGTATTGAACCTGGGTGTGTCTGTGAGGGTGTTGCCAAAGGAGATTAACATTTGACTCAGTGGGTTGGGAAAGGCAGACCCACCCTTAATCTGGTGGGCACAGTCTAATCAACTGCCAGTGAGGCTAGGATATAAGCAATCAGAAAGTGTGAAAAGAGAGATTGGTCTAGCCTCGCAGCCTACATCTTTCTCCTGTGCTGGATGCTTCCTGTCCTTGAACATTGGACTCCAAGTTCTTCAGTTTTGGAACTCAGACAGGCTCTCCTTGCTCCTTAACCTGCAGACGGCATGTTGTCGGACATTGAGACTGTGTGAGTTAATACTTAATAAACTCCTCTTTTTATATATATATATGTATATATATGGAATATATATATATATATTCCATTAGTTCTATCCTTCTAGAGAACCTTAATACAGATTTTTGTACCAGGAGTGGTTCTAGAGGAACAGAATATTAAACATGAAGTTATTTTGTTGGTTTGGGAGTTTCTGGAGTTGCCTGCTTAATATGATTAGACCCCAAAATGCTAAGGACTCTACTTCTAATAGTATGGAGAACCCTGATAGTCCTTGGCATGAACTGTTTAGAGAGTTACACAAAATAAATGCATTTGACACTCCTGATTAATTACTCATGAGAGGCCAGGAGTTTAGTGACTCTATACATAATACCTTTTACCATATGCGGAGAACCAAGGAATATAATGGAGCTGGTTGGTTGCTCCTAAATTCAGTGGGCAAAGTGATGAAAGAAAATGATGAACTCAGGGATTCTATCTTGAGGCTTCAGAAGCAGATACTGAGCCTCAAATCTACTAAGATTGCCCCAAGTGAGAGGTATCTCCTGTAGAGAAAGAGCTGAAATTCTGGAAAAACAGACATAAGCTCTTATCATGCCAGTGGCTGACCTGCAACAAAAGGTGCATGCACAGTCTCGCCAGGTGTCTACTGTTAAAGTGAGGGCATTGATTGGAAATGAATGGGACCCTGCAACTTAGAATAGGAATGTGTGGGAGTACCCTGATGAAACTGGGGATGCTGAGTTTGTAAACTCTGATGAACCTTTTTCGCCAGAAGAAACAGCTTCCCCATCCCCAGTAATGGCAACATCCCCTCCCTGACCCATGATGCCATCAACCTTTCCACATTTGTTTGAGGAGATAAACCCTGTACTGCCTGAGGCAACAGTGATGGACTTCGCTGAGGCAGTTGCCTGGCAAGATAATATTGATTCTCCTCGGGAGCTGCCACCAACACCCCTGTTTGCTCCAAGGCCTATAAATGGACTAAAGTCCTGGCGGGCCCCTAGAGGTGAGGTTGAGGGTGTGACCCATGAGGAGGTGTGCTACACACAAAAAGAACTGCTTGAGTTTTCTGATTTATATAAACAGAAATCTGGAGGACAGGCATGGGAATGGATATTAAGGGTGTGGGATAATGGCGGAAGGAACATAGAGTTGGATCAGGCTGAATTTATTGATTTGGCTCACTAAGTAGGGACTGTGCATTTAATGTTGCAGCTTGGGGAGTTAAATAAAGTTCTAATAGTTTATTTTCTTGGTTAACTGAAATGTGGATTGAAAGATGGTCCACTGTGAGGGACCTGGAAATGCCTGATCGCCCTTGGGTTAACGTAGAGGAAGGGATCCAAAGGCATAGGGGGATTGGGATGGTGGAGTGGATTAGTCACTTTAGACCTACTTGTCCCAGCTGGGAGGGTCCAGAAGATATACCCCTGACCAATGCCTTGTGAAATATATCAGTGAGGGCAGCACCTGCATCTTTGAAGAGCCCTGTAATTGCTCTTCTCTGTATGTCAGATCTAAGAGTGGGAACCACAGTGACTCAACTGCAACATTTAAATAAAATAGGACTAGTTGGATCCCAAGGTGGCAGGGGCCAAGTGGTGGCACTCAACCATCAAAGGCAAGGTGGCCATAGCTACCATAATGAACAGCAGAGGCAAAGTGGCAATCAGAATAGTCTGACTCATGTAGAGCTCTGGCATTGGCTAATTAATCATGGCGTTTCTAGAAGTGAAATTGATAGGAAGCCTACCGAATTCCTAATTAATTTATATAAGCAGAAAACTTAAAGGTCGAATGGACAAAAGACTAACTTGAATTATAAAAACAGAATCACGGCCCCTCAATCAATTTTCAGAATTAAGCCAGTTTACAGACCCAGAACACCTTGAATGAAAAGGAGGCCGGGTCCCCTTGAGGAAGGACCCCACTGCATTACCAACAGTTTGTGCAGTGAATCTTTCTCCCATCCTTTCCCAAGGAGACCTCTGGCCGTTTATCAGGGTAACTGTGCATTGGGGCAAGGGAAATGATCAGACATTTCGGGGACTACTGGACACTGGCTCTGAGCTGATGTTGATTCCAGGGCACCCAAAACGTCACTGTGGTCCTCCAGTTAAAGTAGGGGCTTATGGAGGTCAGGTTATTAATGGAGTTTTAGCTCAGATCTGACTTACAGTGGATCCAGTGGGTCCCTGGACTCATCCTGTGGTCATTTCCCCAGTGCCAGAATGCATAATTGACATAGACATACTTAGCAGCTGGAAGAACCCCCACATTGGCTCCCTGATTGGTAGGGTGAGGGCTTTTATGGTAGGAAAGGCCAAGTGGAAGCCATTAGACCTGCCTCTACCTAGAAAAATAGTAAATCAAAAACAATATTGCATCCCCAGAGGGATTGCGGAGATTAGCGCCACCATCAAGAACTTGAAAGATGCAGGTGTGTTGATTCCCACCACATCCCCATTCAACTCTCCCATTTGCCCTGTGCGGAAGAAGGTGGATCTTGGAGAATGACAGTGGATTATCATAAGCTTAACCAAGTGCTGACTCCAATTGCAGCTGCTATACCAGCTGTGGTTTGATTGCTTGAGCAAATTAACACGCCTCCTAGTACCCGGTATGCAGCCATTGACTTGGCAAATGCTTTTTCTCCATTCCTGTCCATAAGGCCCACCAGTAGCAATTGGCCTCAGCTGGCAAGGCTGTCAATATACCTTTACCGCCCTCCCTCAGGGCTATATTAACTCTCTGGCTTTGTGTCATAATCTTATTTGAAGAGTTCTTGATCGCTTTTCGCTTCCACAGAATATCACATTGGTCCATTGCATTGATGATGTTACCCAAATTGGAGCCAGCAAACAAGAAGTAGCAAAAACACTGGACTTATTGGTAAGACATTTGCATGCCAGAGGATGGGAAACAAAATCTGACTAAAATTTGGAGACCTTCTACCTCAGTAAAATTTCTAGGGGTCCTGTGGTGTAGGACCTGTTGAATTACTCCTTCTAAGGTGAAAGATAAGTTGCTGCACTTGCCCCCTCCTACAACCAAGAAAGAGGCACAACACCTAGTGGGCCTATTTGGATTTTGGGGGTAACACATTCCTCATTTGGGTATGTTATTCCTGCCCATTTATCGAATGACCTGAAAGGCTGCCAGTTTCGAATGTGGTCCAGAGCAGGGGAAGGCTCTGCAACAGGTCCAGGCTGCTGTGCAAGCTGCTCTGCTACCTGAGCCATATGACCCAGCAGAACGGGAAAGAGGACTTGGAAGAAGCACGATCGGCAAATTGGTGACAAATTTGGGGAAGAGGTATGTGGACGGACCTTGTGAATGGTCAAAAACTGTGAAGATATTTGTATCCCATGTGAGTGTTCACCAACAAGTGACCTCAGCAGAGGAGGATCAGTCCACAATGGAGTAAGGAAGAGTATGCATGGAATACAAGAGATTCATTAGGGCATGTGTCAGTATTAGCATGGCCTGTGATTAAGGTCAGTGGAAAACTACAACAGCCCAATCCAGGCAGGACTACAGATGACCCAGACCCTTCAGGAATGAAGGTCTGGGCCACTCCACCAGGAAAGAAAACATGACCTGCTGAGATGCTTGCTGAAGGCAAAAGGAATACAAAATGGGTAGTAGAAGAAAGTAGTCATCAATACCAGCCACGACCATGTGACCTGTTGCAGAAATGAAGACTGTAATTGTCATGAGTATTTCCTCCTCCTTTTTTTTTTTTTTTTTTTTTTTTTGAGATGGAGTCTCGCTCTGTCGCCCGGGCTGGAGTGCAGTGGCCCGATCTCAGCTCACTGCAAGCTCCGCCTCCTGGGTTTACGCCATTCTCCTGCCTTAGCCTCCTGAGTAGCTGGAACTACAGGCGCCCGCCACCTCGCCGGCTAGTTTTTTGTATTTTTTAGTAGAGACGGGGTTTCACCTTGTTAGCCAGGATGGTCTCGATCTCCTGACTTCGTGATCCGCCGGTCTCGGCCTCCCAAAGTGCTGGGATTACAGGCTTGAGCCACCGCGCCCGGCCTCCTCCTTCTTTTGTTAGAAACATGTTTGTGCATGTATACACTTGTGCTAAGGAAATAGCTTCATTTTATTTCCTTTCTCCTTTATCAAGTGACATAAGATTTATTGACTTTGCATCAGCATTTAAGTATTGTTAGCTTTATGTAATAGTATTGGGGTTGAGGATTGGTGCATTTCTGGTTGTATGGAAGATGGTTAGTATTATGTTAGGCGTAATTATGACCTTATTATTGTCTTGATTTGCAGATTAGGTATGATCTCAGGAGATGTGTAAGAGTTCAAGTTGACAGGGGGTGCAGTCATGATGGCTAATACTGAGTGTCAACTTGATTGGATTGAGGGATACAAAGTATTGATCTTGGGTGTGTCTGTGAGAGTGTTTCCAAAGGAGATTAACATTTGAATCAGTGGGCTGGGAAAGGCAGACCCACCCTTAATCTGGTGGGCACAGTCTAATCAGCTGCCAGTGTGGCTAGAATATAAACAGGTAGAAAATGTGAAAAGAGAGACTGGCTTAGCCTCCCAGCCTACATCTTTCTCCTGTGCTGGATGCTTCCTGCCCTCGAACATCAAACTCCAAGTTCTTTAGTTTTGAAACTCGGACAGCCTCTCCTTGCTCCTTAGCCTGCAGACGGCCTATTGTGGGACTTTGTGATCATATGAGTTAATACTTAATAAATTCCACTTTAATATATGTGTGTATGTATATATATATATCTCATATTTTATATATATATCTCATATTTTATATATATATATATATATATCTCCCTCTAGAGAACCCTAATACAGCTGGTTATAGTTGGAGATACAGATTTGGGAGTTATCAGCTTAAAAGTGGTAATGCAAGAGTATGAGAAGTTTAAGGAGAGAGAAGAGCAGTGGGCCAAAGAAAGACCCTCAGCTTTGTTGGGGAAGTGGAGTGAAGGAACAGCAAACACTGTCCCTCCACTGTCTCCGGGGTCAAACTCCAGTGAAGTTCAGCTTGTACACAAGATCAAAGGTGAAGGAAATTTTTTATTCAGGTTAATAATGTACTTCTAAAAGCTACTGTTTATTTTCCTGTGGTCAACTATATAAGAGTATAGTCCCAAGATGGGTGGGAGACCTTTACTCTCCTTTTTATGAGAGGATTATGTTAGACTGAATATTTCCCTGTTTAGTTACTTACATATCCCTCATAAAGGCAGGAAGAGTAGCTAACACAGTTGTGCAGTTTTGGGGTATTCCTTGGAGACCATTTTTACTGGGGCATAGAGGAAGGGTACTGAAAAACATTATATGAGTCCATCTCTCAATCCTCCTTTTTCCTTATTTGGATATCAACTAAGTTTGTGCAGGTGAATGTGGAGGTAGACTGAGTTTTATCTGCAGCCAAGTTCTCTCCAGAAGTGTCTTTCAGCTACAGCTTCAGAAATTTAGAAAATAGAAGAATTAGTTCTCATATTCATGCTGCATTTTCCAGGTCAGGCCAATCCTATCCTATGAGGTTCTCAAGCACTTACGCGGCCAATTAATGCTGTCAGTGCTTTGAATTGCATTTAACTGCCAGATTTTGTGTGTGCTCTCTAATGTTCAGAACCCTGGTGAGAACATAAGGCAACAGGAGATCCCTAATTTTCCTAGTAACATCCCTAACCCTTGCCTATTTTAGAAATGTATAACTCACGAACACCATACACTATTTACTTTGCGCTCTGAAGGAGTTTTGGTTATCTTTTCTCAATGTAGCTGCTATTTCAGGTGTAGAATGACCAGCTATAATCAGAACAATTAGTCTGAAACTCTAAATGGGTGATTTATCTGGTGACCAAAAGCTAAAGGTGAAAATCAATATGGATTTTCCAACAACAAAAAAATTAACATTAGGTTAAGATGGAACATAACTGGTAACCATTAAATTGTTTTTGGGCAATACTTGGAACATAAGCATTCTTATGCAGTTTGGTATGAGAACTATTATCCGTTCTCTGGGTCAGAAGAGGTTAGAGATAAAGCGCTTGCCAGTGAGATGCCTGGCCTTATCTTAGCATGTAAAAGATCCTGATTTTCCTTTAGGCAGCTGGTCAAGAGCCTTTCATGATCAACGAAGTATGGTGTTAAGAGCATTTGTGAGTTAGCTCTTGGCACTGAAATGTTGGTATTAATGATTGGATAATAAAGACACAATATACAATCTAAGAATTTGACATTTCCACCCGCTTTCACAGACAGCTGAGGAATTCTCCTTGAGGATATTTCCTAAATAGATATTGAACCCATCTACTTCTTTAAATCTTCTTGATTCACTTTGGTGAAAGCCATCATATTTTACTCTTACTTCCCGATTGGCCATTCTCCAAACAGAGCAGTTTTTTTCAAAAGCATAAAACACATGCAATTTCTCTATTCAAGACTCACCAGTGACTTTTCATTTTATTTAGTAAACATTGGGGCTGTTTACTATGGCCTACTGAAATCCACATAATTTGGTTTTGTCTTTTTTCTAATTTCTCCTTTATGTCTACCATGTTCTAGTTTCATTGCCTTCTCTCGGTTTATTGAACATACTGAGCTCTTTCCTGCCACTGGGCCTTTGCCCTTGCTCCTTTCTCTTCCTAGAAATATCTGTCTCGACTGTTCACATGTCTGACTCCTTTTATTCTTAAGATCTCAGCTCAGATTGCACCTACTTAGAGGAAACTTCCTTGATCTTTCTTCTCCAACCTCTCTTTATCATATCACCCTTTCATTTACTTCATAACACTTACAATAATTAGAAATTATCTTCTTTATTCATTCCTTTAATTGTCTATTATCTATCACACCCAACTAGAGTGCAAATTTTATAAATGCAGGGAACGTCCCGAACCTGGAAGAGTGCATGCCCCCAAAACTTTTGTTGATGGAATTAATCACAAGCTGTGATATAAAGATATTGCAAATGATAGAAACATAAACTTAGGTTTCCACTCTCCATTTCCACAGCGAATAGTGGTAGTTTTCTGTGTGTATTTCTTGAGATGTGGGGGGCAGACAGCACCCAAGATTAATAAGTCAATTGAGCTGATGAATTGATGTTTCAAAATTCTTAGTTGTGAAGAAATCTTTAAAAGGCAAGAGAATGAAGAAAGAAAATGGGTTTGAATGCCTAGAACTTGGCTTTGAATATCAAGAGCCAAAACCTTGAGGGAAATACAGTATAGAGCTTATGCAGAAAACAATAGATTCAAAAGAATGCATGATGGGGTAAAATCTTGTCTTTTGCTCCTTGATTAACTGGGAGAAAAAGTTGACCAACTGAAGGAAGGAGAGAGAAAGGCTAGATAGAGGGGTGTCAGAGACTGAGTAATGGACATGCGTCCCTTTGAAGGCTCTGAAAGACTTGGGGATTAGAGAACATTGGAAGATCGAAGTCCCATGTCCTGCTGGAAACTCTGAGAAGAAATGGACTCATAGCAAGCCATATTCAATGTGGTGGTAGTGGTAGCGGTGGTAGTGTCGCCATAGTTAAGTAGAAATGGTGACCAGTCAGGACTAGCAGAGAGAAAACTAGCACCACTATCCACTTCACCTCGAGCCTTAATGATGCTTCCTTTGTTTGTTTGTTTGAGACAGTCTAGCTTTGTTGCCTAGGCTGGAGTGTAGTGGTGCGATCTCGGCTGACTGCCACCTCCGCCTCCCAGGTTCAAGTGGTTCTCCTGACTCAGCCTCCTGAGTAGCTGGGACTACAGGTGCACACCACCACACCCAGCTAATTTTTTTTTTTTTTTGTATTTTTAGTAGTGACCGGGTTTCACCATGTTGGTCAGGCTGGTCTGGAACTCCTGACCTCAAGTGATCTGCCCGCCTCGGCCTCCCAAAGTGCTGAGATTATAGGCGTGAGCCACTGCGCTTAGTCTGAGCCTTGATGATGTTTCATAGTCCCAGGTGGCGTGAGTGAAGAGCTAGGCTGAGAAGGGCAAATGAGTGTTGGGGGTGGGGGGAAGTGAGGGAGTACAGGATAAGCAGAGAGAGAGAGAGAGAAAGAAAACTCATAGTGGGTGGAGAGAGAGAGGAGAGAGAGAGACAGAGAGAGCCAAAACTCATAGTGGGGATGGGATGGGCACAGAGAAACCTGTGAGGTCTTTGTAGGGAGGACTACAGACAATGGGTGGCAGGTGCAGTGGAAACAGCTGCTGTAAACCAGGGCCAGCTGAACAGAGGCCAGCACAGAGTTCACTTTGCCACAGGCGCCTTTCCCATGTTGCCAGGATGATACAAAATCCCTTGCTACCTCACATACTTTACTTCAATCACTGGGAAAGAGAAGGTAAAATTAAGGAGGAGTTTGGAAATCTTAAATTAACTGATTTTTTTTTTTTTTTTTTTGAGATGGGGTTTTGCTCTTGTTTCCCAGGCTTGATTGCAGTGGCGTGATCTGGGCTCACTGCAACCTCTGCCTCCAGAGTTCAAGCGATTCTCCCACCTCAGCCTCCTGAAAATTAACTGAATATTTAAGCCAGAAAGAGCCATTTTGAGTTTTAAAGCAGGATGATTGAATTTACTTTGAATTACAAGATTTGATTTTCTTCCCATTGGTGAAAGTGGAAGCTTGGAAACTAACAAAGTTCAATTATGAGAAAAGTAAGTCATATTCTGGCAAATCTGAATCCATGATTATACTAAAATTCAATTCATACTCCCTAAGTTGTTCATTTTAAAATCTGTCTGTGTATATATGTCTGATGTTGAGTGACTAGTAAATGGGTTTTGGTCTTGTGTTTTTTTTTCTTGCAGGTACTGATAGGACTTTGTGAAACTAAATGGGAGAACTAGATCAGGCTGCTCGTTCAGAGTGAATGACAAGGCTAAGGCAGAATAGGCTTTTCTTTTATCCTGAGGCTTTGGAAAGAGAGAAAACACTTTTGATGGGATTTAGAAACATAATGTAGGAAGAAATTTTTTTCCAGATATTTTTGTTGTATTCACTTTTCCTCAAGAAAATCTAAACAAGTCAGACTATTACAGAAATAAAAGAAGGAAGAGGGTTCATAATCTGAATTAGAAAAGAATTCTTAGTAATACAAAAGCAGTGCTCCTCTTTTCTTATGTGCTTGTTTATGGGTCATTAGCCATTTGACAGGGGAGCTTGGGAGAAGACAAACTGAAAACGAAAGCACTAAGGACGAGTAGCCAATGAAGATCGATCATAAAAGACAGCCTGTTGGTAGTTGCCATTCATTGAGAAAATATAATTTAATTTAAAAAGCTATCAACTTAATTTCACCTGTTAGAGAGTGGAAAGAAGGCGACCTCTTGGTAATATCACATTTCTTGTTTTTTTCACCAAAAAATGTAGAAAAATCTCTTCATTACGAGAGCCCAGAAACCTAGCACCATCTCCCTGACTTGACCACAACTATTTTTTTTGTACCTGTACTTCTGCTGGTATCAACCTGGAAAGTCTATAGTTATACAGGGTCATATTTGTTATAACCAAGTTTTTTTCCTCTATTGAATTTCAGTAATATTTCTGCATCCTGCAGCCTGTCAATGTTTTAGTTTTTCCCTGTGTGTTCTTCTATACTCTTCTCACCTGTATGGTCCTCCTCCCATGTCTGACATGGCCTGTGTCAGCATTGTGCTCAGCAAGATTTAACTTGTGCTAAGTTTGTGTTCTGAGGACTCGGTAAACAGAATGCTTTTTACCGAGTCCTCAGAACACATGCTCCCACACTCTCAGCTACTCGTGCTCCCACACTCTCTTGGTCTCTTTCCTTTCCTTCTCCTCTCCTTCAACTCCTTCCCCAACTAACCACGACCCTCACAAAACTCACCCCACTTCCCCCTTAAATGTTGGCCCTACTAAACAGGAGGCAGTTTCTCTGCGCAGTAAGATACAACTTCCTCTTCAAGGGAGACCAGTTGGAGACCCAAGTGTGTGTTTTGGAAAAACGAGAGGGAGGTGCCTGCAGAGGGAGAGGCTAAAGGGAGAAGAAACGAGGATGTGGGTGGAAAAAAGATTAGAAGGAAGTGAGAAGGTGGGGAGAAGAATACTGAGGGGGTGAAGGAGCTGTGTCTAAGACACAGTGTTACCTTTAAATAGAGGAAGAGGAAAACTTCCTGCGAGAGAGAAGGTAATGAATTAAGAGGGAGAGATTTTGATTTGGCCATTTTGACCTGACCATTTAGACACTGTGATTTCCACAGAGTTGGGAGAGGTTTTGAGAAAGCCCCAATATTGAAGTTCATTCTTTGACAGGAGTGAGGTGGATATTAACATTATTCAGTGATCTTTTCCTGTGTTGCAGACCCAGAACCATTGCACCTGTCGCTATGACTACAAATGACTACGATTACTCCCATTTCACAGGGGAAGAGAGCTGAATTATCTTGGAGTTTCTCCTTTGATACAGCAATTGTACAGGTGAATATCAATGCTGTCTGCAAAGAGCAAATAACATTATTTTAACTCTCTGTTCTAAAGTCAAGTAGTAAGGTTTACATGGTCTTACCTCATTGTAGGAGGTTAAGAATTTTAAGAAAATTTAAAGAGAGTTTGAAATACAAGATTGAAGGTGGAATAAGGACAGAGAATCGTGTGTGTGTGTGTGTGTGTGTGTGTGTGTAAGGAGGAAATGGTATATAAATAAGGGCAAGGTCTGGACACAATGTATCTGAGAAGGTAGAAGGGAAAATAGCTGAGTAGCTGTTCTCAATGAAGGCACCAAAGAATTAGCTTTGATTTGGAATCTTCTCAACACAAAGAAATGATAAATGTTTGAGGTGATGGATATCTCAGTTACCCTGATTTGGTCATTACACATTGCATGCATGTGTCAAAATATCACATGTACCCCATAAAAATGTACAAACAAAAAAGAAAGTTTGAAATCTCATTTGACAAAATATAGCCAGTAAATGTGATTCTTTTTAGTCCTGATTCTTCTCATTCAATGAAACTTTTCTGCATCAGGCATGCAATTCTTATAGGTACTTGGATTTGCATCAGAGACCTACTGGAGTTGTCCACTATTTTTAGGCTGGAAATGGAAGGAGGTAGCACTAGATTTGCAAATCCAGGCACAAAATAGATGTCGTGATTCCATCTGAGGCATGGCAGAATGTGCCTAGATTGTTTATCTTGGAGAAAAACTGAAGCTACTGAGTGAGGAGAGCAGACAGATCCAAAAATCTAAACCAAAGACTGTTGGTTGAAGGCAAAACTCTGAGGGCTGTAAAGTTTAGTTTTTGAAGTCTCTCACTTTGCCTTTCTTACACTTTTTCTTGTGCTACTACCCCACCCCAAACTTATACCACTCCTAGCATCCTTTATACAGAGAGCTGCTGCCCCCTTATCTAATTTTTGTCTTCTTAGAAGCCATGGCTGCAGTAAATATATTTTCTAGGCAAAATTATGTCACATGTATATTTGCAAATGTATTTATATGAAACAGCGACACAAAATACAATTAATTGTAAATATGGTTGTAAATATATACAAGTCCCAATCAAAATGACCCCTCTTCTTTATTTTTTCAATTCCCATTCCTACCAGCAACATTCTTTTTCCTCAGTCCACTAGTCTCACCTAGAAAACTGATTTGATAAGATAATATACTTTAAAGTGTTGTAGGCTGACAATACCTGTTGTTGCTATTAATAAGTTTTTTTTGTGTGTGAGCGCCCAGGATCTCTTCCTTCTTTTGGGAATCTTACTATTTTCCCTTTAACCAATCGCTTTTGTATCTCCCGTTACAGGAAATAGATGGGAGTTTTTATTTTATGACTCTGCTTCCTGGTCACAGTGATTGGTTCATAGATAAATACCACCTAATCAAGACTGGCCAATCACAGTTCTCCCCTAGGATATATATTTTTTGAACACTCAGGGACACAGTTTTCTCTCTTGTCTCTGATTTTCAAGTGTAGAAGAATATAAACCTATAGTTGCTAGTGTACACGTCTTCAATTGTAGAGATTTTTCTCAAGATAAAAAGAAAAAAGCAGACACATTTGAGAGACAGAGAGTCCTACAGATATCAAGTCCCTGCTTCCTTCTGGTTTTCTCTTGAGTCTAGTTCTACTCTTGCCTTGCCTACTGTTTGCTGATAGTAGTCAATACACATATCTTCCTTCTCTCTCTCCTTTGTTTTTTCCCCCTTAAATATTAGCCAGAGCTATGACTAATATATTTCCACAAGGAAGTAACTAAATCTAGGAAATTTTTCTTTTTCAAGAGAACATGGTCACAAAAATTAACAAAAAACATTTGGTGGTGTTTCATGAAGTATGGCAAGTAGAAGTGAAGCAGTTTTGAGCAGAAGGTTTACTCTAATGTGTCTCAACTTCCACCACATAAGTATTAGTCTGTACTACTCACTAAAAGGCCAGCTTTGCCAACGATCTGTTGAGAACTTAAGTAGATGAACTGGTGACTCTGTTTAGAATGAACAGCAATGCCCAGCTACTTCCCGAGAATTCTGAAGAAACCCAAAAGGCAAATAGGTAAGCCTGCATTAAATGATGCTTCCATATTTCTACCATGTGGGTCTGATCTCCCTAATAGCCATGTTTAGGCTTTGATGCAGCAGCTCCATGTGGCAAGATCCTGGGAAAAATCTTTGTGCTGTGATAGAGAACGTGGCTGTGGATTGGCCATGCCAAGGATTTCCTGAGAACCATGCAGCCTTTCAGTTGAGCAAAGCCTGGAGTAACTGTCACAGGATATCTGAAGCAAGTGCTTATTGAGTGAAATGCTAGCGCCATGAGCACTGTTAAAAATAAGTATCCTGTTTTATATTTTGACTGAATGTGCATGGTTGAATTTATATAAGTTAAATGTGTTTAGGAAGAACCTCTATCCTACTTTTCTGTGCTTCAGTTTTCTCATCTGCAAAATGGGACTGTAGATTAACTACATAGGGTTTATTTATTTTTATTTTTTAATAGAGGCAGTGTTTCACCATGTTGGCCAGGCTGGTCTCAAACTCCTGACCTCAAGTGATCCACCTGCCTTGACCTCCCAAAGTTCAGGGATTACAGGCATGAGCCACTGTGCCAGGCCTTTTTTGAGACGGAGTCTTGCTCTGTTACCCAGGCTGGAGTGAAATGGTGCGATCTCAATCTCACCTCCCGGGTTCAAGTGATTCTCCTGCCTCAGCCTCCCTAGTAGCTGAGATTAGGGGTGCCCACCACCACACCCAGCTAATTTATATATTTTTAATAGAGATGGGGTTTCACCATATTGGAGAGTTTATGCAGGTATTAAATGAGACATTTTATGAATAATGTCTGATAATTGCTTACTTTGGAGCAGAGGGCCTCTTGGATACTCTCAAGTTCTGACTGACTGCCTCGCTGCTTACTGAGCTCCCTGTGGGGAGAAAAATAAATTGGTGATACCAAAACAAATTTTTAAAGGACCCAGGAGATTAGTTCACTGAATCTCAAATCAAACTTTTTTCTTGTGTACCTCAGAGATAGAAATATTTATATTTTCAGTATTTTCCACTGTACAATGGATGAATTCAAGAGCATAATATGATAACCATATAAGTTAGACAGCATATGTACACTAGTCATGTAGGAGTCAGTATATTTCTTGAGATTCTGGTTGTAACAAGTGCAATGGTGATTTTCAACTTTACGCTAGTGCTTCCATAATTAACTTGAAAAAGTTATGTGATAGGAATCTCTGCAAATCCACTCATGTGTTAGGAAGCAGTGGAAAGAGGGGACAGAAGTATATATATCTAGAGTCATGTTTCAAGATTGCCGTGTTTCTATTTTTCAGAGGTCTCAATTGCTAAATCCATCCATATTCGCTATTGCTGTATGACGAATCCTCTCCTACCTTGATGAGTTAAAATAAGTTGTTCATCACCTCTCATAATTTCCGTGGGTGAGGAATTCAGATAGGGCATAATAGAGATGGCTTGCCTCTGGCTCACAACGTATAGGGCCTTGACTGAAATACTTGAAGATAGGAGGCTAGAAACATTTGGAATCTCAAGCACTCACCTGTCTGGCAGTTGATGGGGCCTTAGCGGATCTATCAGCTGGAACACCCATGCATGGCTATTCTGTGTGGCCAGCATTTCCTTAAAACGTGGTGACTGACTGACTAAACTGACTAAACAGTTCCCAGCTTGACTTTTCCCTTTAGCTTAGTGATTTAGGGGCCCCAAGATATATTTTCCTTTCACAAAAGGTAGCATGCAACTCAAGGGAAAATACATTCAGCAAAAGAGAGAGCATGTCATGGCTAAGAAAGCTATTTATTTTCAATCCCAATGCACACTTGGAAGATGCTTCCCTAGATCCCTCATGACACTTCCCTTTTTTGCTCTGTCTCCTGCTGTCTGAGGAACACAAAGGATGCCCCACTGGATCACATCTCACAAGATGCTCTAAATTTGACATTTCTGGGAGGATGAGAATTACTTATGGAAGTAATGGAAGCCAAATGTGTGATACACCTTATACTTAACTTCATTTTTATCTTCCATTAGCCGTCCACTTCTGGAGAATGTCACACACTTTCTAACCACTATTTTATAAAACATTTTCTTTAGTTTTGCTATAAAGTCTTGTTTGAAAGAGAGAAATGTAATGACGTTCCTTTAAAAAAAAATCAAGCAAGCTTTCCTATAACGGTAAAGAAAATGTGGTTTGTGAGTCAGAAGGAGATGAGTTTGAATTCTGATTGTTTTGTATTATCTATACAATCCTGGTTCTTCAAACTCTCAGTGAGTTCTTAAAAGTCTGAGCAAGATAAGTTCTTAAAAGTCTGAGCAACTGCATAGCTGACTAACAGAAACGAAATTGGATTGGTGCCATAAGTCAAGCACATAGTTGGAAGCCAGCCAAATGACACAAAAGTCTCAAAGAAGATGACAAAAATTGTGCTGTGCATAATCAGTTCCCAGTTGCCCTCCTGGTGTTAAGGACATGATCCTGAGAAAGCCATATATGAATGAAGTAAACTGCAGTCAGGGGGTGAGCAACAGGAGGTGCAGGGCACTCCATCTGGAGGGAGAAGTGGGGAGGAGTCTGGGAAGGGTCTGAAGAGTGAACACTCTCATCAGGGTGCCACGTAGCTGGTAAATAAGAGAGAAGCATTAAGACTCAGTGATTAGGACTTCCTGGGCACTGAATATGTCCCTTGTGATAAACTTAGAGTGTCACTGGCCCACGCTGTGTAGCTATCAGTATTGCTACTTAAAAAGGGACGTTCTTTCTGAAAGATAAGAGAATTCTGTATCAGTTGGCTGAAGCTTTTAGCAAAGGTTTTTTAGCAACACGTTTTGGTGAGATCACAGCCCGATCTTCACTGTACTTGCTGTTCTTGCTGTCGTCAGGGGACATTTTCCTTGAAGTGGTAGGATTGAGAAGGCAATTATTCTTGATGATGATGATGATGATGATGAAATGTGAGCAGGTTTGAACTTTGCTTCGTAATTCCTGAGTGGCATTCCATTTTATTTTTGTAAATCAAATTTATTCTGGCAGGTTGTTTATTTATTTATGCATTTATTGTGCTAAGAAAAATTATCCAAAAGTTAGAAATAAGGGGAAAAAAGCAGCCCATGATAGTGATAAGCTGGCTCACCATTCACAGTTAGGCCATGTTATTCTCCTATGAGATATAAACAATCTCACAGAATATCAACCTCAGACAAGGTTACTCAGAGATAAATGAGATCAAGGTTACTCTGATAAAATGAGACAAAACAAGACCATATTTTTAAAAGCACAGACAAAAACAAGGTCATAGTGTCATTCATAAAATACTGAATACTCCTTTTTCAGTCACAATGAGTGACTCCTGCGTCTTTGTCGATCACAACTTTATCCTTGTTCTAGTGTACCTCCCTATAGATAAGACTTGTTGATTTACCCAATAATAGAATTGCCTCTCCTTTATTATTTATTTATTTTTGAAACAGAGTCTCACTCTGTTGCTCAGGTTGGAGTGCAATGGCATGATCTCTGCTCACTGCAATCGCTGCCTCCCAGGTTTAAGTTATTCTCGTGCTGCAACCTCCTGAGTAGCTGGGATTGCAGGTGTCTGCCACCATACCGGGCAATTTTTTTTTTCTTTTTTTTTTTTGAGACACAGGGTTTCACCATGTTGGCCAGGCTGGGCTAGAACCCCTGACCTCAGGTGATCCACCCACCTGGGCTTCCCATTGTGTTGGGATTATAGGTGTGGGCCACTGCGCCCGGCCTGCCTCTCCTTTCTAACCGCACCCGATCTAGGGCAAACTCTGGCTCTCTTAAACCCCCTACCCCAAATCATTCAAACAAAATTCAAAATCCAAATTCTATAATATATTCATTCTCATATTCTCTAACTGAAACATCCAACATTTCCCCCTGGTGAGTGTTCTTCCTTGCTGTCATGGGTAATAAACCCAGCTTGTTCCACTATAGGTGTGTTCCTGGTGGACTTTGGCTAAAGAGCATTAACAGAATTAAGGAAAATGATTATTTGAAGTTTTAATATAATGCAAAGAACATTGTCTAATGGGCTTTCTTAAAATTTTTTTTAACTCTTTAGGGGAATAAACTTCATACACTTGATTAAATAATTCTGTAAACTTGATAAGATAGGATAATTTTAGATGAATTTTTTTTTCTTTTCTGTAGAAAACTCAACACAAAAGAGCCTGGCCTTATTGCTCTGAAGGATTTCAACCAGTTTTGTATTTAACTTAGCAGTATTATCTCTGCAGTCCTTCCTCCTGACCACTATAAAAATCTTCATTTATCAAATCTCTTTGAATCAGCTTTGTCGTTCTTTTGGAACTCTTCATTAATGTTCACTCTCTGCATTTGTATACAAATTATATTTTTACATTTTTATACTGATATTTTGATAGTTTGGATGAGTACATGGATCACTGAAATGTACCTTTCAGGAAAAAAAAAAATCCAAGATGTGTGTTGGACTTCACCTATTAACATAGATATGTGAGTGGGGCTATGAAGTGGAGATGTGGAGTGGGGACAGAAGGGAGATTTGGAGGTGGCGATGAATCAGAAGAGTTTGTTTTTCAACTAGTTTAAATTCTCCCTGATTCAATTTAAACTCCCATATTCCCATCCTGCTCAGCCCTTAGGTCAGATCTCCAGCATATTGATGGAATGTCTTAGAAGCTAGTGTTAAATCACGCTTGGGCTTTTCTTCGTTGCTTTAAATAATGTAGGAGCTCATCAAATATGTATTGACATTTACACATCTGGGACAATGTGCTGAGATTTTTAAAAATGATCATATAAATGATGTGGTTTTCATAGTTATCTTTGATCAAAAGCAATAAAATCTTAGCTGGGTTGAGAATGAGGCAACTTGATGCTTATCCCCCAAAGACAGGGTATAATCTCGGTTTCTTAGTATGTAGAACATCAACAAATATAAAATCACTGTGGTTTTCCAGCACATAGCACAGCATATGGAACGCGGAGAAAGCAGAGGTATAAAACATATAACTGCATTCTGGAAAGGTTTATTTGATAAATGTTTTATGTCTTTTTTTTTTCTTTTTGAGACTGAGTTTCACTTTTGTTGCCCAGGGCGGAGTGCAGTGGTGCAATCTTAGCTCACTGCAACATCTGCCTCCCTGGTTCAAGCAATTGTCCTGCCTCAGCCTCCCGAGTAGCTGGGATTACAGGTGCTCACTACCATGCCTGGCTAATTTTTTTTGTATTTTTAGTAGAGATGGGGTTTTACCATGTTGGTCAGGCTGGTCTCGGACACCTGCCTCAGCTTCCCAAAGTGCTGGGATTACAGGCGTGAACCACCGTGCCTGGCCTGTTTTATATCTTGACATTGTACTGAAACTAGCAGTTCTAAATCCAGATTAATGAAAAAATCAAAGGGATGTTGGAGAGTGAATTCACTAGTATCTGATTCTCCCCCTTGTTTTCCTATGAACGACTGTTTAAATCGGGTATTCTTACCCCGGGACTTATAATCTTAGAATTACAGAACTGCCCCTCTCATGTAGGAACCTATGTGAGACTTTAAACAAGAACCCAGAAGATTTAGGCTCTAGTTCTACCAAAACCAAGTTGAAGTTTTTGTTTTGTATGTGAGATTTCTGCTCCTCTTTACATTCTTCTATTGAAAAGAATGAGGGACTGGAACAGATGGTCATGTTATAAATCGGAGAATAGCCACGTTTTGTTCTGGATAATTTACTTGGGTTTTGGAGAGAACACAGGCCAGCCACAGATTGCAGTGAGAGATATTGCTGTTTTCCTTTTCACTTAACCAGTGTTTTTTGGGAATTACTCAGTGTTAGGTTTTGAACTATGTAATGAGCATGCAATAGTAATTGAGACTGGCAACTTGCTGCCCTTAGAGAAATTAGTGAGGAAATATTAAGAAGTAAACTTAGTGAAGTGGTTCAAGCATGGTCTAGACTCTAGATCAGACCACCTGGCTCATGTGGCAATTCCTCTCCCTACTGTTTTATGACTTAGGCAAAACACTTAGCGTGCGTGTGTGTGTGTGTGTGTGTGTGTGTATGAAGGGAGTGATTAGTGGATTGTTTGGGAAGGAGGAACAGAGACAGTGGGAGCGTAAAGGAAGGACACCTAACCCAGGCTTGAGATAAGGATTTGGGAAGGCTTTCTGTAAAAGGTAACAGCTAAACTGAGACCCAAAATGAGTAGGAGTTAGCCAGGCTAAGTGGTCACAGGGAGAGTGGAGGTCATTCTAGGTTGTGTCAGACTTGGCTTGTTGTCCTTCAATACCCATTTGTTCTTTCTTCTTCAGTCATGGAATTGTAGGATTTTAGGTAGGATATGGCTACCCAAAGCAGAAACTGCATTTCTCAGTTTCACGTGTGGTGAGGTGTTTCATGTGGCTATGTTCTGACCAGTGAGCTATAAACACAAATTGTCAGTGCCACTTCTAGAATATATTTTTTTAAAGATAACTTCTATTGTGTATATTTAAGGCATATAACATAGTGTTATTTTGTATATAGATGTGTGTGTGTGTGTATATATAGTAACTCTATATAGTTACTATAGTGAAACAAATGGACACACTCATTATCTTACATCATTACTCATCCTCCCTTATCTACTTCTCCTCTCCTGTGACAAGAACAGGTATAATTTATTCACTTAGCAAAAATTCTGAATATAATACACTATGATTAGCTGTAGTCCTCATGTTAGATCTTTTGACCTATTCATAGAATATAGTCTCATCCTCATTCTTCTTTCCTTCTCAAGTTGTGATGGCTGAAACTGCAGCAACAATATTAGACCTTAGAGTAAATTTAGGCATAGGGGTTGCATAGAAGAACAAGAAATTAGATAGAGCTCAGCTCTGATGCTTTGCAGTGGAATTTCCACAGCAGTCTTAGACAGAAACTTGACTTATGCAAACAAGGAATAAAGTATCTTATTGAAGTCCTTGTCACTTGCAGTAGAACTTACTTCTAACTAAATTATAGGGATACTAAAATATTACTACAAGTGCAAGGAGATGGGGTACATCACAAATGCATATTCAGAACTCAGAAGAGTGTGGTATGTGGTTGGAAGTAATTATTTGTTATGTTACTTGGGTGAGGTGGAATAAGACTTCTAATGATGCATGCTCAATTAGCCTCACAGGTGATTGGTAAACTGCCTTCTAAAGACGGAAGGAAGGTAGGGACTTTTTCTGAGTAAATCGTGTAAGTTAGAGCCAGACCTGGATCCTTAGAAGACAGAGCTTCTTTCCCCACTTGCATTAGTTTGGATACTTTCAAATGTTAAGTTAGAGAACATTTTTTCAATCTATGTTAAGCAATAATGCACCTATCTTGCATAGCTAGAAGTTCAGAAGTAGAGTGAGCTTTGAAGCTGGTTGATTCAGCAGCACAGAGATGGCATCAAACACCCAAGTCGTTTTCTGCTCCTTTAGTCTACCATACATAGACTTAATGCCATCATAAGCATAATTTCATTGTGGTAATCAGATGGTACCATTGCTAATAGTGCAGTAAGGTTACATGCTTCACTGGAGAGAGAGAGAGAGAAAGAGAGAGAGAGAGAGAGAGAGGAGAAGAGAAGGGAATGCTACAATGATGGAATAAGAGTCTTTGTTTCTTTTCTTTCCCTTTTCTTTCTTTTTTTTTTTTTTTGACAGAGTCTCACTCTGTCGCCCAAGCTGGAGTGTAGCAGTGGTGTGATCTTGGCTCACTGCAACCTCCCCTTCCTGGCTTCAAGCGATTCTCCTGACTTAGCCTCTTGAGTAGCTGAGATTACAGGCATATACCATTACATCTGGCTAATTTTTGTATTTTTAGTACAGACAGGGTTTTGGCATATTGGCCAGGCTGGTCTGGGAACTCTTGGCACAAAGTGATCTGCCTGCATTGGCCTTCCGTAGTGCTAGGATTAAAGGCATGAGCCATTGTACCCAGCCCAAGAGTCATTTTTACAGTCTATTTTGGTCAATTCATGTCATGAACCTACCTCTGGACCATTAACTTATGCTAGAGAAATGCATGAGCTTATGGCTTCTGTCTAGGTTCCTGAAAGAACAGCTGACAAGGAGCTATCATGGCTGTCATAGACCACTGGTTCTTATAGCAATGATACTGCTCACTTCAGGAGAATTTGGAAATTTGTAGAGAAATCTGTTGGTTGCTATAATGGTTGGGAATACATTGGCATTTAGAAGGCAAAAGATGATAAATATTCTATAATTCTGGGACAATTTCTCACAATAAAAATGGTTTCATATCTCACACAACTTCAAATGACCTGCAACATCTTTTAGTAAGATTCCTTGAAACGTGAAATCGTTGTTTTTTACAGAGAAAGAAAATTAAATAAAGCAAAAAACAGTTATGATGGAGTAGCTCATGGCAGACAAGTATTTTACTGAAAACAACCAAAAATGTCTGCTAAACTAAAGAAAATAATTTGTTTGAAGGCATTGGAAAGTTTCTGAGGTGGTCTGAATTGGAAAGGTTCCCATCCCAGAGATAAAGCAAGCTGACTTTCTGCATGCTACCTCTATCCTCAGAGCATTTACTGATTGTTGGCTTGGGAACAAGAGGCTGAGAATCTGGGAAGAAGTTGAATATCTTTCTTATCACTGGTAGAGGGAATTTTTGGCTTTCCATTGTGACGTTAGCTGGTGTGACTTCAGTCTGGCATTTTTTTCTTCAGTCATCCCAGTGGCACTTACGAGCAACTACCAACTCCAACCCCAGAGTACTTAAAATTACCATGTATCTGGCCTGCTAGAGGGACTACACAGGCTAGTGTATTCCCTTCCACTGTTATTCCATCTCAATTCACCACAGATGATAATCTTAGTCATATGATGCTTTGATATGTGAAGCATCACCAAACCCCTACTTGTTAACAGCAACAGAGTTCTGGTTGTCATCTGGTCTTGAATTATTCAGTTCTTAAAGATCTTTCTCTTAGGAGCACTTATGCTACTGATTTGTTTTAGATTTGATTGCCCAAAAAGGAGGTCTTAAGAAGACAGCCACCATTGTGAACAACTGGAACTTAATCTCATGTAAAAACTATGTGCAAAGGTATGAAACACATATCTCAGTATTATCTCACCTAAGCTGGGGAGGGAGCTGGGGTATTAATACATCAGCTCCCAAGAATTATTCATGAGGGGATGCTATGCTTCTTGGGGTTGAAAATTTCCTCTTCCATTGGGACTGCCATGTCTACACAGGTAGAGCAGCCTCTGCAGTCCTAGAAAGTCTCCCAAACAGAGAGAAGTATATGAAAGCATTTATAAGTTGGCCAAAGCACAAGGAAATGGCACAGATAAGGTCTACCACACCTGGAGATAACACAGTGGTCACTTACACTCTAATTTTAGGATTTAGGAGAAGGGAAGGAAAATTATGAATCAGAGTATCATGTAAATGTTTGTAGAGAATAATAATGATTTTAAAGTGGAAAAAAGATAATTCTGCTTTGTCTCTTGGAAAAATTGAAAATAAAACAAATACAAAATTTAATAGAAACCAAGGAGAATAAGAACTAGGGTTATCTGTTACTCTAAACCAGCATATGAGGATGAAGGGCAGATGAAGGAATAGTTGGTAACCTGGCAGCAAGGAGGAAAGCCCAGTTGTACACAGAGGGGATACTGATAAGGAACAAGCCAATGCACTCAGCCAATCCCCAGAAAGTTGCATTAATTGGCTGCAGCAGGTACCAAGAAAGTGTGAGAACAGACATAGCAGAATGAAATAGAAGGCTGAATAGATAGGTTTATTGGAAAGTTGGGATAAAGAGTGACCATTCTCACTTTGCCTCATGACTATCTTTCCCCTTTTTTTTTCCGCTGCCAGCTTGGCGGAGCTAGTGGGACACTAGACCTAAAGGGGAATGGGGAGGTGGTATCAGACCTAAACTTGAGGACTCCATAAAAGTGGGAAAACTGAAAGGTGAGTCTCCAGCCCATTTATCCTGAAAGTTCCAGACAGTGAAAGATAAAGTCCAAAATAATAAATAGTAAAAAAATCTAGGCAGAAAATAAGTCAAGGCAGAGAATAGAGATGCTATAAGAGAGCCTGAGAAATGAAATGTTTTTTTTTTTTGCATTCATAAGCAAGATTTAGGATGCTTTAAGATGAATGATCAGAAAACAGTCTTAAATGTTAAATTATTAGTAAAGAATTCTTAGAAATTGAGAAAATGATTAAAAAATATGTAAAACTTGGAACACATGTCCAAGAAATTAGATTTTAAAATGAACAGTAAGGAAGAAGAATTAAGAAACAAAAGGATCAATTAAGTATTGGACTAATAGAAGTTGTACAAAGGAAAAATGAGTAATAGTGAAGAGGCTAGTAGACATTAGAAATTTCCCAAAAAGTAGAATAAAAGAAATGGACAAGAAGAGAAGTGGTAACATAGTTGAAAGATCAGTCCAGGAGCTCTAGTACAAAAATGAAAGATTCCAGAAGATAAACAGAAGAAAAGAAAGGAATCAACATAATAATAGAATAAATTTCTGTATAAACCAAAGACATGAATTTGTTGACTGAAAATGGTTGCTGCGTACCCAGCGAAATAAATGAAAAGTTCCACAGCAAGGCTTATCATCATAAAATTTCAAAACACAGGGGTTAAAGGAGATGCCAAAAATTTTCAGAGAAAAAGAGAAAAGGTGACATACAAAGGTCTGGGAATCAGAATGGCATTGCTCAATACCAGTGCTGGGTGCTAGAAGACAATGGAGAACGTTTCCAGCATTCTGAGGGAAATGATTTCAGCATCAAATTTTTTATCAAGCAAAATGATCAATCCACTAAAAGGTAGAATAAAAATATGTCAGGCGCGTCAAACATATATCTGCCAGCTGCTCTGTTTCAAGAAGATCCTAGAAGAAGTGCTCTGCTAAATTGAAGGCTAAAGCAGGAGAGAGGAAGACTAGGGCACTATGGAAAGAGAATCCAACAGAAGAGCATGAGAAGCAGAAATCCAAGTTGACAGCTGGTGCCAACCAGTCCAGACTAGATCAGGAAAAGCAGAGAAATGGATGTAGTAGATTATCTGAAAGATTTCACCAAAAGGAACATTGTTCTGAGCAGCATTTTAGAGGGCCTTCAGAGGCTGCAGAAAGAAAATCAAAAAATTAAGAAAGGCAAATTAAGAACAAAATGGGAAAGTTATTAACTCTAGAGGGAAAAAAAAAAAACTTGTACAAGAAAGGAACCATAATCATAGTTTGCTTCTTGGCTCAGTGTAAACAATTTTAACACAATCAAATAATGACTAAAAATTGTAGAAAATGTGGCATATATACACCATGGAATACTATGCAGCCATAAAAAAGGATGAGTTTGTGTCCTTTGTAGGGACATGGATGCAGCTGGAATCCATCATTGTTAGCAAACTATCACAAGAACAGAAAACCAAACACCGCATGTTCTCACTCATAGGTGGGAACTGAACAATGAGATCACTTGGACTCGGGAAGGGGAACATCACACACCGGGGCCTATCATGGGGAGGGGGGCGGGGGGAGGGATTGCATTGGGAGTTATACCTGATGTAAATGACGAGTTGATAGGTGCAGCACACCAACAAGGCACAAGTATACATATGTAACAAACCTGCACGTTATGCACATGTACCCTACAACTTACAGTATAATAATAATAAATAAATTTAAAAAAAAAAAAATATTGAGGCTATAATAAGAGAAATAAAGCAACCTTTTATTATAAGAGCAAGTCAGTAGATAGTGTTTAAAATTCAAGAGCTAATAGTATGCAGAAATTATTTAGGAATGTGGAGGTAATCATGATATATAAACAGCTAAGAGTTAAAATGACTGCCTTTAAGGAGTGAGATGGGGTAGAATGCAGGATGCTGCCACTGCTCTTTTCTATGACGGCCTTTGGGACAGTATGACTTTACATACATTATTACTATGATAGAATAAGAATGCAGATGCATTCAGGAAGTGGAAACTGCCAGCATAAGCATGGAGACCAGAGTGATCCCTGCTCATTTGGAAAATGTAGAGAAATCAACCTAACAAGACAGAGGGACATGGAGAAGGAACAGGAAAGAGCAAGCAGTAAGATTAGATAGCTGGGGTGAAGACAAAAGTAACTCTCAATCCGGGGCTTTTGAAAATGAATTACATGATAAAATATCTTTGAACCAATAAAAATACTTCTCAAATTTAATGCACCTCTACTTCCATTATTTCTCATGGTTGTAAAATAGTGATGTTATAATAAAATTGATTTGACACAGTGGCAGTTCAAGGTATCTGCTATATCACGGTCTGCTCTAAACTGTATAACCCTTTTTATGGGGGTTTAGTTCCCACAAGTGCCAGCAGCATCACAATGAAACAGACTCCTCACGATGGACACTGTAATAAAACTTCAACACTATTTGAGCTGGTTTAGCATTCTGCAAAACATCTCAAACGAGGCAGGGCAGCTCAGATATGTTTTGGAATAAACCTTCCTTGCCCCATTTTTTAAAAAGTTTGTGAAGCCCTAGTTTCCCAGGCACGCTCACCTTTTACATTTTTAGAAGATTCAGGAGAGTAAATAGAAGTAGGGAAAGGAAATGAGTGACTTTTCATTTCCCAGCCTTGTCTCATTTACTGCTTCTCACTTGGTTGTACAGTCACATTCCATATTGTTTTTGCCCACTTTAAAAACAATAGAATCCTCTTTTTAAAACTATACCTCCTTCTAATTAGCATGTGCTATACAATAATTTTTTGGACTCTCCTGTTTGCTAAGGGACAGGCAAATATTTAAAGGAAAATAGTTTCCAGTATGTCAAGATCTTGAATCTGTGACTAATGCACAAAGAACCAGTAACAGCCTAATGCATAACATGGTGACTATCATCAATATTACTGTACTGTTTACCTGAAGTTTGCTGAGAGAACAGGTCCTAAGTCTTGTCAATACACACACACACACTGGTAGCTATGTGTGGGTATGGATGTGTTAATTTGATTGTAATAATTATTTCACATTATATAGATATATCAAATCATCACATTTTATACACTATGAATATATGAAATTTTTGTCAATTATACCTCACTAAAACTGGGGAAAAATCTCAGTAATGGGAAGCCATGATATTTTCTTGCCATATCAAAAATATTTTTTGTTCTTCACAAACGTGAGCAAAAATCTTTCTTCAAATTTTTGCTTCTTTCTTTTTAAAGAGTCTCATGGCAGAAAGAGTTGTCCCAGGCGGTAGTGTCTGGCACACAGGAAACACTAAAATCATGGTTGTTTTATTATTACTGTCTTGTTAGAGTGTAGCCCTGGCTGTATCACTGCACTAGCTGAGTGATCACAGAAACACTCTTAAGCATTTTGGACATCAGACTGCTTGTCTATAAATTAGGATGTTAGACAAAAATTGATCTTTAAGATCCCTTCAATTCTAAAATGTTGTGATTTAATAAAGTTAAAATATGGGACTATGATCTCTGAAGCATCAGTTTTTCAAGGATTATGTCCTAATGGTATTAACTTTGACTTCTTGATGTGGTGAATATAATACAGTCATGCATTGCATAATGACATTTGGTCAATGATAGGCTGCATTTACAATAGTGGTCCCATAAGATTATAATGTCATATTTTGACTGTATCGTTTGTATGTTTATATACACAAACACTTACTCTTGCACTACGATTGCCTACAGTATTCAGTACAGTACAGTTACATGCTATATCGGTTTGTAGGCAAGGAGCAATAAGCTATATTATATAGCCTAGGTATGTAGTATGCTGTGCCACATAGGTTTGTGTAAATACACTGTATGATATTCATATAATGACAAAATCACTATACATTTCTCAGGATGGATCCCTGTTGTTAAGCCATGCAGAATTGTATAATGTCTTTTCATCATCTGTAAGCAGGAAAACAGAGATATAAATCGGAGTAAACAGGCCTTACTGGTAAAACATCCAGCTCTGCATTGCTTTGTAATTCCTGCTGACCCTGGGTCCAGCTCCCTGTTCTAGTCATGGAGAAGGAATGCTGCTCACAAGTTCACAGTTTGAAAACAGGAGCCTCTACTCTCTAGAGAGCAATTTATTTTGACACTAGCAAATGATAAGATTTTTAAAATTAAAATATTGTGTTTAAGTTTCAAGGTACAAATTTATTCCAGTAAACTCCAAAAGCCAAGTTTTCTGTTTTGTTTTGTTTTTTTGGTGAGGCAGAGTTTTGCTCTTGTCGCCCAGGATGGAATGCGATGGAACAATCTTGGCTCACTGCAACCTCTGCCTCCTGGGTTTAAGTGATTCTCCTGCCTCAGCCTCCCAAGTAGCTGAGATTACAAGTGCCCACCACCAGACCCAGCTAATTTTTGTACTTTTAGTAGAGATGGGGTTTCACCAAGTTGACCAGGCTGGGCTTGAGCTCCTGGCCTCAGGTGATCCACCCACCTTGGCCTCCTAAAGTGCTGGGATTACAAGCATGAGCCACAGTGCCTGGCCATAGAAACCAAGTTTTAATGCCACTCATTATTAATTTAATTAATTTAACGAATATTTATTAAACATCTGCCATGTGCTGTAATGTATATGCTATGAATTTTCTGAAAAGACTGAGTCATTCATCATTATTTTCACAGTACCTAGAAACACAGAGTGATAGGGTTGGGTCTGTATCCCCACCCAAATCTCATGTCAAATTGTAATCCTCAGAGTTGGAGGTGAGGCCTGGTAGGAGGTGATTGGATCATGGAGTGAATTTCCCTTTTGCTATTCCCGTGATAGTAAGTTCTCATGAGATCTGTTTGTTTAAAAGTGTGTAGCACCTCTCCCTTCTCTCTCTTTTTCCCACTTAGGCCATGTGAAGATGTATCCGTTTTCTCTTCACCTTCTGCCATGATTGTAAATTTCCTAAGGCTTCCTCAGTCATGCTTCCTGTACAGCCTGTGTAACCATGAGCCAATTAAACCTTTTTTATTTTTAAATTACCCAGCTTCAGGTATTTCCCTATAGCAGTGTTAGAATGGACTAATATAAAGAATTGATACCTAGAAGTGGGGCATTGCTATAAAGTTACCTGAAAATGTGGAAATGACTTTGGAACTGGGTAACTAGCAGAGACAGGAAGAGTTTGGAAGGCTCAGAAGACAGGAAGATGAGGGAAAGTTTGGAACTGCTTAGAGACTCACTTAATGGTTTTGACCAAATGCTGATATTGATATGGACAGAGATGGCCAGCTGATGAGGTCTCAGATGTAAATGAGGAATGTCTTGGGAACTGGAACAAATGTCACTTTCGTTATGCATTAGCAAAGAACCTGGCAGCACTGTGCCTCTGCTCTAGTGATCTGTGGAACTTTGAAATTGAGAGAGATGATTTAGGGTAACTGGCAGAATAAATTGCTAAGCAGCAAAGCCTTCAAGATTTGTCCTGGCTGCTTCTAAAAGCCTATCCTCATATATGTGAACAAAGAAATGACCTGAAACTGGGAACTTATATTTAAAAGGAAAGTAGAGCATAAAAGCTTGGAAGATTTGCAGCTTGGCCATATGGTAGAAAATAAAAACCCATTTTCATGGGAGGAATTAAAGCTGGCTGCAGAAATTTGCGTAACTAAAAGGAAGGGAAGTACTAATAGCCAAGACAATGGGGAAAAGGCCCCAAAGGCATTTCAGAGACCTTTGCAGCAGCCCCTCTCATCATAGGCTCTGATGGCCTAGGAGGGAAGAATGAGTTTGTGGGTCAGGCCTAGGGCTGTACTGCCCTATGCAACCTCGTGACACTGCTCCCTGCATCTTGGCTGCTCCAGCCATGGCTCAAAGGGGCCCAGGTACTCAGGCTGCTGCTTCAGAAAGTGAAAGCTCTAAGCCTTGGTGGCTACCATGTGATGTTAAGCCTTCAGGTGTGCAGAGTGTAAGAGTTGAGGCTTGGGAGCCTTTGCCTAGATTTCAGAAGATGTATAGAAATGCCTGGGTATCCAGGAAGAAGTCTGTTGCAGAAGTGGAGCCCTCATAGAGAAGCTTCTACTAGTGCAGTGTGAAGGGAAAATGTGGGGTTGGAGTCCCCATGCAGAGTCCACACTGGGGCACTGCCTCGTGGAGCTGTGAGAAGAGGGCCACTGTTTTTCACCCCCAGAATTATAGATCCACTAACAGCTTGCACTGTAGGCCTGGAAAAGTTGCAAGCACTCAATGCCAGCCCTTGAGAGCAGCTGTGGGGGCTGAGCCTTGCAAAGTCATGGGGAAGAGCTGTCCAAGGCCTAGAGAGCCCACCCCTTGCATCAGTGTGATCTGGATGTGAGACATTGAGTCAGAGGAGATTATTTTGGAGCTTTGAGATTTAACGACTGCCCTGCTGCATTTTGGATTTGCACAGGGCCTGTAGGTCCTTTCTTTTGGCTGATTTCTCCCTTTTGGAAAGGGAGTATTTACTCAATGCCTATACTCCCATTGTGTCTCAGAAGTAACTAAGTTGCTTTTGATTTTACAGGCTCATAGGTGGAAGGGGCTTACCTTGTCTCAGGTGAGACTTTGGATTTGCACTTTTGGGGTCATGCTGGAATGAGACTTTTGGGATAATAAGATGCTGGGAGACTGTTGGGAAGGCATGATTGATTTTGAAATGTAAAGAGGAGGTGAGATTTGGGAGGGGCCAGAGGCAGAATGATATGGTTTGGGTCTGTGTCCCTGCCCAAATATCATGTCAAATTGTAATCCCCAGTGTTGGAGGTGGGAGGTGGCCTGGTGGGAGGTGATTAGACCATGGGGATGGATTTTCCTCTTGCTGTTCTGGTGATAGTGAATTAATTCTCATGAGATTTGGTTCTTTAAAAGTGTGTAGCACTTCCCCCTCTTTTCTCTTCCTCCTGCTGTGATCATGTGAAGATGGGACTGTTTCCTCTTCACCTTCTTGCATGATTAGAAGTTTCCTGAGGCCTCCCTGGCCTGCTTCCTGTATAGCCTGCAAAACAATGAGCCAATTAAACCTCTTTTCTTTATAAATTACCCAGTTTCAGGTGTTTCTTTATAGCAGTGCAAGAACAGACTAATACATAGAGGATGTAGGATAGGGCAAAGGTGAAAAAGTATCAAGCAGCATTTAAAAACTATTTCAAAATACTTCATTTATTCATGTACATTCTAGTCCTCCCAACCCAGAATGTGTCTATTTGTAAAGGTAAAGATTCAATTAAAGAAATAAAGCTATTAATTTGAGGTTTTAAAATAGTGACAGCTAGCAGTCAATGAATTCTTTCTCCATACCACTCCCGGCACTATGTTCTTTTTTTTTTTTTTTTCAATACCGGTATTGTTAGTTTCTACTTTACAAATGAGGGTATCAAAATGTACAATGGTTAGTTAGTCCAAGAAAATATAATGAGTTCATGGTTGCGTTGGAACTTGAAGCTGGATCTGGTTGACTGTCTACTGCACCACCTGTCCCCATGTTTCTGCTGGTCACAGCTCCATGCAGCTCAACAAGAGTAAGGTAGAGCTGTTGGGGTCTTTGGCCCTCTGGTTCCATCCCAGGAGCTGTACGTTGACCCTCACAGCACGACAATCTGCCAGTAATGACATCTCTTACAAGAACCAACTGTTACCAGAAGTAAAGGGCAGACTGGCACTCAAACACCTGTGTGTGCAAGGCTACATGTCATTATCAGCCATGTCATCAACTAATGAACCAATGTTGTGTAAGTACTCAGGGCTGCCTCACTACTTTCCACAGCTCTGTCCTGAGCTTTTGCAATCAGCAGAAACCCAGTTCTTCCACGATAAACACAGTAGCAGTTTGGTCCCACTTTGTTTTAATGTGACAACCAGCTCTGATGAAAAGATACTCTACAGTTTTATAAAGACTCTTTCCAGTCTTCAGATTTGCAGGCAGTTGGTACAGAGGTAAGACCAAATAATAAATAAAACAACTATTTTGCCATTGAGGGTAATGTTCAACTTACTCACATGCATGTTTCTTTGCAATCACTGTCTATGTGATGCTCTTAAGACATCAGTATTAAAATAAACTTACCCACATGCAAAAAATAGGAAGTTCAAACATGATTCTTTTGTTATGTGAAGATGATGTCTAGCCTGTAAAAGCAGAGAGCCAATAATAATAACACTGATAATTAGTATCAGTGTTAAAATTTGTATGGTTCTTTATTGCTTATAAAGTAAACCACAGAATCAACACAAACCTCTTATGAGGTAGGGTCCATCCCCATTTGTTTTAGAGAAGACTCAGAGAAGTTGTATTGTTAATTAATAACTCACTTAACAATATGCAGAATAGGATAGTGTCAAGAAGACAGGGTTTGAAATCAGATCAACTTTCAATTCCATTTCTGCTGTTTTACTATCTGTGTAAAAATGGCCAAGTTTCCTAGGCTCACTAATTTTCAATTGTTCTTATCTGTGCATTGGGGCTAATCAAAGTATCTACCCATAGGGCTGTAGTGAGAATTAAATAAGATAACTCATGTAAGGCACTAACTACAATATCTGTAGCATAACTGTTGCTACAAATGGTGGTTGATATTGTTATAATATTATTACTGCTTTTTATCTTCTATTCTGGGTGTTGTGGTAACTGCTGGTGTACAATAGTAAAAGTTATAGTCTAATGTATGTGCATAAATATTCACAGCTAGTAGATAGAAGAGACAACACACATTTTCTGTTTCTTAAGCCTTAAACCAATTTATTTTTAAAATCACCAATCTCTTTGCAGTGAGGAAAAGTGAGAAATTAAAAGAAACGCAAATAAAAGCTAGTTAAGGTAATGCTGGCTTCTCGTCAGTTGTTCAAAGTGAAAATGTCATTCCTATATTCATGTGTTCTAGGCAGAATTCCTTTTTTTTTTCTTTAAGGTAGAAACCATTTTTATTTCCCAGCACATGAACCAGACTGCAATAGAGCTTGTTTGCACTGTGGCTGGCTGATTCTTTTTTGGTGGAGTCATCACAGATTTAGAATTTTCTCAGGCAGATGTTGAAATCTAGATAGAAAAATTTATCAATGATATATTACAAAGACTATTCATCTTGAATAAGATACCATATTGCAAGCTGTCTTGTTTAACAGGCTTACAGAGTAGTTATGGTTTCCATAGAAACAAGACTAAATCCTTCCTTTAGTACAGTCCCGGAGGTCTCAGTAGACCTGCAAAATATGCCATGAACTGTCAAAACACTGCTTCTACAGACATACGGAGAGCAGCATTTGTTGCTCCATCAAGCTGTCCTTGTGTGGCACAGTGCACTGAAAATTTTAGTTAAGATGCTAATTTTTACAGAGAAAATGCATCTTCTTGAATGTTCTAGTTCACTCTTTTACTGCAGTGTTCAAGAGGCCAGTAACCCAAAGAGTTAAATCCAGCCTTCTTTTATATACTGTACATGCAACTTTTAATAGAAGAGTTGTTCAAATGCAAATTCATCTGCTTCTTCATAGTTGACTTGTCATTTCATAGTAATTATGCTTTACTCCCAACTTACAAATTAAGTCATGAATTAGTTTTCATTTGCTAGAAAGAGGCAGCAAATCCTAGGAATTTTAACCACTGTACTGCCAGAAAGCCCTTGAACTTAGTTAATTCATGCTTGTTTCATTGTAAGTAAGGATAAAGATATAAATTGACTCACGTTACAGGGAAGCTCCAAAATACAGAGAGAAGTAATTGCAAGGGATACAAAAATTCAGACTTTAATATCCTGTTTTTAAATGAAGATAGAATGGATCATCAGTTGGAAATGGTCAATTATTATGGACCAGAAATAATAAATTCTGGATAGTGTGATTACAGTAGTAAGACCAGCTCTTATGATAACTGAAGTGGGTACATAAGGAAGGTAGCATGAAAATTAGCTACTGACAAAGCAAATATGTGAACAATATATAATTTCAGTATAATTTTCAAAAGCTTATTTGTGTAATAGCCAATTCTGGACTAGGTCAATGACCTTTTTGTCAATGAATAATTTTTACCCTTTATTACTATTTTATCTCTTTACCTTTGACCATTTAGCTACTCATTAGTGTCCCATTAAGTGTTATTACTCTTTTTTTCTGTTTATAAAAGTAGCACATACATATTGCAAAAAGATATAGTGAAATTCAGTAATTTACAAAGAGTAAAGCAAAACTCGACCATAATCTCATTACTAAGAAACAAACACTGCTGGGCGCGGTGGCTCACGCCTGTAATCCCAGCACTTTGGGAAGCCGAGGCGGGCGGATCACGAGGTCAGGAGATGGAGACCATCCTGGCTAACACGGTGAAACCCCGTCTCTACTAAAAATACAAAAAATTAGCCGGGAGTGGTGGTGGGCGCCTGTAGTCCCAGCTACCCGGGAGGCTGAGGTAGGAGAATGGCGTGAAGCCGGGAGGCGGAGCTTGCAGTGAGCAGAGATCCGGCCACTGCACTCCAGCCTGGGCAACAGAGCGAGACTCCGCCTCAAAAAACCAAAAAAACAAAAAAATCAAACAGTTACCATGTTGGTCTACTTCTCAGAATTTGTGCATATACATTCATATAAATAGGTAAACTGTTAAGGACAAAAAAAAGGGGTCTTCCATATTCTTCCATTTGTGACTATTTTCACTTAATACTTGCTGGATTTTTTACATCGATAAATAAGGATATTTATTTGTAATTGCTAAATAATATTCCATTGATCTGGTCATTTATTAAGTAATTATTAGTTCTTGTTATGTATCAGCTTTTCTGCCAGTCCTGAAGCACAGTGGTGAACAAAAAGGAAAAGTCTCTTAATTTATTTAACTACTGTTTTGTTAGAGGCTAATATTGTTTCCCCATCTTTAAATGGACTTTTGGTCTTGCCCAGAACACTTGGTAACTGGCAAAGGAGTTGAGGAGAAGATAACATTATTTTGAAAAACTGGAGCAAAGCCTCCAGAAAAACCTTTGCTACTCAGTGTGTTAAAATAAAATCCTTTCTTTCTATACCTATTATAGCAACAAAAACAACAGTAGGCACTTAATGAGTGCAGTCTAAGTAAGTTCCAGATATTGGATTTTTTAAATTCTCATAATTGCCCTATGAAGTAGATACAGTTTTTGGCAGTACTATTATTCCCATTTTATAGCCAAGGAAAATGAGGTACAGAAAGGTTAAGTAACTTGCCTAAGGTCACAAAATAAAAAAATAGAAAGACTGGGATTTGAACCTGGCAACCTGATTCCAAATTAGGCTACCTCTTGTTAATACTGAACTTAGCATATAAGTGTATTATTGAAGCATTGTATGTGTTGTAATTATTTTTCATGTCGGACGTTTAAGGGCAGAGGCCCTTTTATTAATTTTGTGTGACTCAAACAGTGAATGATTTATAAGGGGCATCCTGTAACGTTTTGAAGAACGAATAAAAGAATACATGAATAAATGCCATTTGGAAATGTAACATATTTCTAAAGAATGTAAGATTATGTGGGAATAGGTGTTCAGAAAATGTTATGAAAATTCAAAATTCTTCCTACAAAAGCAATCCTTTTCCATTGGTAGGAGGGCCCTGTATTCTAGGATCAGCTATATACTGACCAGCATCAGACATACACCATACACTTCCACTCTATTCTAGCAAACTTGAAAAAAATCTAGATGAAAAATCATTCAATCATCTGCATGTTATGTGGCTGTCCATTATGTAGATATATGATGAAAGGCCTGTATTTGAAAATATTCAGCTGTTTGGTGTCATATCAATTCAACAGTTTTTACTGGATGAAGTTATATATTTCATCCTGAAATTTTCATTTACTCTTGACACTACTTTTAAAACTTTTATTCAGAGATAACTAAGGGACACAACCAGTTTAAAAGTTAGACAGAGAAGGTTGGGTGCAGTGGCTCACGCCTGTAATCCCAGCACTTTGGAGGGCGAGGTGGGCAGATCACGAGGTCAGGAGATGAGACCATCCTGGCTAACATGGTGAAACGCTGTGTCTACTAAAAATACAAAAAATTAGCCGGTGCGGGGGCGGGCGCCTGTAGTCCCAGCTACTTGGGAGGCTGAGGCAGGAGAATGGCGTGAACCCGGGAGGTGGAGCTTGCAGTGAGCCGAGATTACGTCACTGCACTCCAGGCTAGGTGATAGAGCAAGACCCTATCTCAAAAATAAATAAAATAAAATAAAATAAAATAAAAGTTAGAGAAAACAATCTAGCTGTTGGATGATGTTGAGTGCCTTTCCTTGCAGAATGGGCTTCTGTCTAAGGATGAAAGAGTTGACCTCCAAGTGTATGCTGCTGTTACTGATGGTTCTGTGCAACTCAGCTGGCTAAGTAGTTCTCCATGGCGCTGGTAGGGGCTTTTTGGCAATTCATTGAGGAGGATTTGTTTGTCACAATGATAGAGGAGAAGGGTCATTGGTATTGTAGAGCTCTCAGCCAGAGACATTAGATAGTCTTCACTGTGTGGAAGAGTTTACACAGCAAGGATTTGTACCATGTCTCAAGTGACTTTTAAATATTAAAAATGTATTATTTTGTTATATATTACTTCTTTTTAAATTTACCATTGAATGATGCAGGTAGCTAGATTATCTTTGAATTTAATATCTGGAGAGTTAAGGGGGCTCTAGAGAGTATTTCCTTTACAAGGGGAGCACTGAGTTTCAAAAGGTTGAGTATCCCTAAATCAGACAAGATACCTTAGGAATTAGTGTTTCCGGAGGATAGCAGGATTCCATTTTTCTTAGAAATAGAATTTCAGGTGAAACTTAGTAGGGCGAAAGATTTGGTAAATAGCCAGTGAGAGTTCTTGAATTCGTGCCTGGGATATTTAGTCTCACAAATATCATCCTCATTTCCTTAATTCTGCTGTTTTTTTTTTTTTTTTTTCCTCATGTCATTCCACAGCAAATATGAAATGTGATAGAATTTGGGGAAGAAGGATTTTTCCAAGTGTTCTTAGAAGGACGTGAGTTTTATAGCCTGGAATCTAGTGGATGTCTCCTTGCTTTACGTGTGACATGATCAGAATTTTTCTCGAGGGAGATAAATCTGATAGTGGGATATTGCCTAATTTCAGATCAGAAAAACCACGTCTCCGAGATTGGGTCACTCATTGTAGAAGGGAGTAAAAATAAAATAACATTCGTCCTATTTCTTCATCCTTACACAGATCTTTCTTTTTTGCTTTTGATCATGCTTTCTGATTCTTAGGACTCTTCATTTCTTCTCCTGCAATCTCAGGGGATTATGTGGGCAAGAAAGTTGAGCAAGTGATTGATCTCGGACAGCTCTTAGTCTTGGCTTCATCACTTTACTTTCTTACCTTCCTGTGGAAGGCAAATTGCAAGCTTGTTTCTTCTTGTTACTTTCTAGGTTAACTCTTCTTTAGAGCTGGTATCCTTGGGGCTGTGTGAATATAACATTTTATACCCAATGATTTCAGGATCTTAACTATTCTTTTGTTGGAATAGATTTTCAAAAACATTCTCACCCTAAAATTGTCAGTCTATGCCTCAAAGAAGCACCTGTATATCTTTGCATTTCTTAACAGGCATCTCACGTCTTTTGCATAAAGGAAAATCTCAGTAGATAACTAGCTACAGTCTAATTTAATCCTCAACAAGCTTGATATACTACAGAGTATTATCTTACGAAGGCTAGGCATATCCTGCTTGTATAAGTGATTAAAATTCTAAACTGCACTTCTACCTGCACAAGGACAGACTCCTAACTGATCTCTTTATGTTTGATTGACTCTTTTGCCTTCTCATGTTTGCAAGAAGGTAAACTTTTGTAAAACAAACATATTCCTATGGGTTTTTGTGGTGGTGTTTGTTTTGTTTTTGCGAACACAAAGATAAAAGCAAAACAGAAACAAAATCACCACTGAGGAGACTGGAACATGAAGAGAACAAGCCAAAAGGCTGGAGAGGAGAGGAGGGCAGAGGGTTCCCAAGGTACAGAAATTGAGTGTTAAGTGAGGCTAATATTTCTAATGGCCTCCCCTTTTTTAAAAATCATGTTAAAAAAAACTTTTGCAACAACACAGATGCAGTTGGAGGCCATAATCCTAAGGAAATTAATGTAGGAACAGATAACTTAATACCACATATTCTCACTTATTAGTGGGAACTAAACATTGAACACACAGGGACATAAACATGGGAAAAATAAACACTGTGGACTACTAATCAGGGGAGGAAGGGGAGAATGGGTTGAAAAACTACCTATTGTGTACTATGCTCACTACCTGGGTGCTTGGGTGATGGAATCTGTACTCTAATCTTTAGCATCATGCAATATTCCCATATAACAAGCCTGCACGTCGACCTCTTGTATATAAAATAAAAGTTGAAATTAGCAAACAACAAAAAACACCTCAAGGCCCCCCCCCCAGGTTTAATCCTAGGTGATTTAGATTTATTTGAGCAGCCACATTATTCTAATTCTTGATTTATTGTTAGGACATAAATTCCCTTAGAAGTAAAGGCCCTGAAACCTCCTGGCAGGTCAAGGTGTTATCAAGGGTAGTCTGGGAAGGCAAACTCAATAATACATTAAAATCCATGAAATTCTTGCTGAGATTAGCTGTCACCTAGCAAGACCTCGAGGGAAAGGACATTGGAGGAGGGAAGGAGGAAAAGATCAGGAAAGATTCCTGGGTGAACTTTGCTGGGGAGAGCAAGTGGAATCCATCAGGAAACTGCCTGAGGGCTCCAACTGTTGGTGGTTGGGAGGTGCTTAGAAGGCAGTAGAAAGACAGCTGACAAAGGGGGTTGTGGAGGGCTTAGTGGTAAATTTCTCTAGTATGTGGTACTGCCCAGCACAGTGCATAACGCATAGTAAGCCAGTCCCACATATTGGTTAATTTTCTTTTCTTACAGCTTCCTCTAGAATGGGCTTGTTCTGTAGCCTCCAGAGTAGCTTCCCAGGGCTTGATTTGTTTGGACTAAGATGAGCTTTGTATTCTTGATCCTTTTGTTTGCTCAGTTCTATGACTCAAGGTTGTGTTAGCGTCTCTGCTTTCCCTACTGGACACCACATACATTTTGACCTCAATCCAGGACTACTCTAGCAGCTCTCTGGTTGTGTGTTTGTGTGTGTGCGAGAGTGTGTGAGTTATAATTCTCCCTCTCATCCTGCCCTCTCCTTCCATGAGTTCCTGTGTCAGGGCCAGAGACACACACTATTCTTATAATTAATGCACTGAGCTTCGTGCACATGATGTAGAGCCTAATTTTACATTAAACAGTCTCAAATATTATCAGATTACTCCATCCCAAGTAATACAATCTTGCAAAAAGTTTTATTCTTGAAACTAGAGTATAAAGAGAAACTGCCATCCTTAAGAAATGCAATTCAGAAGGCTCAAAATTTTGCTTTGGGAGGACAATTTCCTGGTACGCTGCCAGACCCTCTGTGCTGATTTTATATCCATTAGGGGTTTCTTTGTTTGGATTACTGTTGCTGACATTCCTACTTCAAAAGAGGCATTGACCCACTTTCACACCCCTTGTCAGATGTGGACAAAGAGCTTTCTGAAAGTTGCTTTACAATAGCTGAGTTGAATGTCCACACTCACTGTATTAAATTATTTGTGATGACAAAGGGAAATAACGAGTTGAAAGTGCCGTCTATAGTGGTGTCTTCACAATGTGTTGCTTTACTTTTTTTTTTTCAATGTAGTCTGCAGAATAGGTCTTCAGGTTACTTATAACTATGAAAATGGCTTCTCTGAGAATCTGGGTCCTGCAACTCATATATGATGTGAGCGTTCTGTGCTCTCTTTTCATAGGCTGCTTTTTCTTCCTTATCCTAGGTCATGTTTTAGTCACAAGAAAGATGGTATTAAATGTTTCAGAGAGATTTTAGCTCAGAGACTGAGCTGAAAATGAAATCCTCCTTGCTTTGAAGATGTGGAAGCCATAATGATTTCTGAGCAATGCCACTACGTTCTGCCATGCTTCCTTAGATCAAAGATTTTATTTAAATGCTTCATACCCAATAATGTGAGAACTACCCTTTCACAATTTATGTTTTCCTAGGAAAGTTTGTACCCTCTACTGTACATATCTTGCACTTTTATAGAACTTTTGACCTCTTCAAACACTTTTCCAAAAGGTTTCTCAATCTCTTCTCTAGGCCCCTTGCTCACCTTATGGGTATAAATTTTCATGGTACGTAAGAAACTTAAGATCTAGGTAATTATTTCACAATTGATGAGCAGAAATGTGAGAATTCATAAGAGTTCCACTTCCAGATCTAGCCTAACCATTTTTTGTAGGCTCTTTGGAAAATGACCTAAAATGCTCTGAGTAATTAGAGATTGAGGTTAATAGTACCTATTTTACCATGTAGGATTGCTGAAAGATCAAGATCTGAGATGCATATTTAAGTGTCTCTCCATGGGTGTGGTGCCTGAATTATATAATGGGGATGCCATTTTCATTCTTAGGTTGATGCAGACAGGGAAAACATAGGATATACTAGATTGACAAGTCTGTGTGCCATAAACCCATCTATCTGTATCCTCTTGTATTTTATTTTGTCTTTTACTTTTTAAATAAATGTTCGTGTTGGAAAATCCCAGTCTGCCTTGCTTTGTGAGGCCAACAGGAAAAGAAACATTTCTACTCATGTCGCCCAGTCAGCTCTATATCCCATATTCCAAGAAATTCTTGGGGGGAGTCCCTTAAAAACTATTTTATTCGGTGTTAGAGCAATTCCTTTTTTCTATTTTCCCTCTACCTCCACACCCTTATTGTCCCATTCCTTTTGTGGGTAGAAGTTGGAATCATAATCTATACACTTTGGATGCTATTGGTGTTTGAAATGTAATAGTATCTTTGGAGTGAAAAAGCAAAACTGGGGAACTCTTTTGGAGAAAGGGTTATTTACTCATCAATTTCCACCATAATGAAAAATATAATGCAGCTAATTTAAGAACTCCTATGTGGATAGGCTTATCCTCCTTGTTTTGGAGGTAAATAAGGCACAAAACCTGTCCATGTGGACCCAAGCCCCAGGCCCACCTCAATTAATGCAGGCTGTAGACCTACCCCTATGAACCCAGGCACCAGGCCAGAATGCCTGAAGTCCCCAGTAACAAGCTCAACTGTGGACTGTGCCAGCAGCCCACCCAGAATCTCAAGATGGGCTGACTGGTGAAGGGCTTTCCCTGCTTAACCCAGCCTGTAACGACTGAACAAAGTGTCTATTTCCTCAAATGCACAGACGCTAACACAAGGTCACAAGGATTATGAATCATCAGGGAAACATGGCACCACCAAGTGGAAAAAAAAATAAAGTCCAATAACCAACCCAAAGAAATGGAGATCTATAAACTACCTAACAAAGAATTTAGAATGATCATCAATGAGGTACAACAGAATACAGATAGAAAATTAAATGGAATCAGGAAAACAACATATGAACTTCAACAAAAAGAAACTATAAAAAAGAACCAAACAGAAATTCTGGAACTGAAAAACAGAATGGCTGATCAGAAAAATTCCATAGAGAACTTCAATAGCAGACTTGATTAAGCAAAAGAAATAATCATTGAGTTTAAGGACAATCATTTGAAATTACCCAGTCAGAGGAACAAAAAGATAAAAGAGTGAAAAAGATAAAAGAGTGAAAAAAGTCTATAAGACGTATGGGCTATATCAAGGAAAGCAATATAAGCATTATGGAAATTTTAGAAGAAGCAGAGAAAGGAGGATGGGGACAGAAAGATTATACACAGAAATAATGAAAGAAAACTTCCAAAATTTGGATAGGGAAATGAGCATCCAGCTCCCTGAATTCCAAAGAACTCCTAATAGATTAAACATAAAGAGATCTTCACTGAAGCACATTATAATCAAATTCTCAATGGTCAAAGACAAAGAATTTTGGAAGCAGCAAGACAGAAGTGACTCACCAGATGCAAGGGAACCATTATAAAACTATCAGTAGACTCCTCAGCAGAAATCTTGCAAGCTTGGAGAGAGTGGCATGATATATTCAAAATTCTGAAGAAAAAAGTCTGTCAACTAAGAATACTAGACCTAGTAAAACTAACCTTCAGAAGTAAAGGAGACATTAGAACTTTACCAGACAAAAGCTGAGGGAGTTCATCACCACTAGACCTTTCGTATAAGAAATTCTAATGGTAGTTCTTCAAGTTGAAACAAAAGAACACTAACAGCATGAAAACATATTAAAGTATAAATGTCACTGTAAAGGCAAGAATATTATCAAATACAGAATACTCTAATACTGTAATGGCAGTATAAAAGTTAAAGAACAAAAGTATTAAAAATAACTACAATAGCTACAATAATTTGTTAATAGATTCACAATATAAAAATATATAAATTGTGACATCAATAACATAAAGTAGCGGAAAAAGTTAAAGTATAGCATTTTCCATGAGGTCACAGTTAAGTTCTTATCAGCTTAATATAGATGATTATAACTATAAGATGTTTTGTATTTTCTCATTGTAAAGAGAAAAATGTAGTAGGTACACAAAAGAGAAAGAGAAAGGAATCAATACATACCACTATATAAACCTAATAAATCACAATGGAAAGCAGCAAGAGGAAGAAAGGAATCTTTTCAAGCACACACAGAACATTCTCCAGGATAGACCATGTGTTAAGCCATGAGAAAAGTCTTAACAGATTTAAAAAGATTGAAATTATATCAAGTATCTTTGGTAACCAAAATAGTAAGAAGTTAGAAATCAAAACTAGAAAAAATGGGAAAATTCACAAATACGTGGAAACTAAAAACACACTGCTGAATAACCAATGGGTGAATGAAGAATTTTTTTAAATAAAAAAATCTCTTGGCATATGATGGTCAATTTTATGTGTCAACGTCACTGGGTTAAGGGATACTTAGATAGGTGGTGGAACATTATTTAAGTGTGTGTGAGGATAATTCTGGAAGAAATTAGCATTTGAATCCACAGACTGAATAAAGAAAATCTGCCCTCACAAATGTGGGCCACCATTATCCAATCCACTGAAGGTCCACCTGAATAGAACAACAAAATGGAGGAAGGGAAAATTTGCTCTCTCATCTTGAGCTGGAACATATATCCTCTTTGCCCTCAGACAATGAAACTTTGGGTTCTTGGACCTTCACAGTGTGAACTTAAATCAGTGCCCTCCCCACTGCACACTTTCAAGCCTTCACAATTGGGGTGAATTTCACCATCAGCCTTCCTTTGTCTCTAGCTTCCAGATGGCATATTGTGGGACTTCCTGGCCTTCATAATAACATGAGTCAATTACTATAACAAATCTCCTCCTATATATCTATATATATCTTTTTTGTTCCTTTTCTCTGAAAAACCCTAATTAATAAATGAGACACAAAAAATAAAAGCAACCTACTAAAATTTATGGAATGTTCAAAAGTAGTTCTAAGATATTTTATACCATTAAACACTTAAATGAATACAAATGAAAGATCTTAAACAGCCTAATTTTATATCTCAACAAACTAGAAAAGAAAACCTCAAATTAGTAGAAGAAAGGATACAATAAATATAATAAAGATCAATACAGATATAAATAAAATAGAGACTAAAAGAGCCATAGTAAAGAAAAAACGAATAGTTGTTTTTTTAAAATGATAAACAAAATTGACAAACCTTTATCTACACTAACTAAAAAAAGGAGAGAAGAAAAATACATAAAATCAGAAATGAAAGAGGAGATATTACATTGATACCAAGGAAATAAGGATCATCAGAGACTACTATGAACAGGTACTTGCCAATAACCTGGAAAACCTAGAAGAAATGGATAAATTTCTGGAAACATATAATCTACTAAGACTGAATCATAAAGAAGTAGAAAATCTGAACAGACCAGTAATGAGTAATAAGATTGTATTAGTAATCAAAAACCTCTCTAACAAAGAAAAGTCCAGGACTTGATAACTTCAGTGGTGTGTTCTACCAAACATATAAAGATGAATTAATATTCACTTTTCCCAAACTCTTCAAAAATTTGAAGATAAGGGATCACTTTCAAACTAATTTTCTGAGGACAGCATTACCTTGGAATCAAAGCTAGATAAGTTCACTACAAGAAAAGAAAATTCCATGACAATATCTCTGATAATTATAGACTCAAAAATACTCAACAAAACACTAGCAAACTGACTTCAACAACATATTAAAAGGATTATGAACCACGATCAGATGGAATTTATCCTTGGGATGCAAGAATGATTCAACATACACAAATCAATCAATGTGATATACTACATCAACAGAATAAAGAATAAAAATATCACGTAATCTTCTCATTACATGCAGAAAAAGGATTTTACAACTTTCCTTTTTGTTGAAAACTCTCAACATATTAAGTATAGAAGGGATGTATCTCAATATAACGAAGGCCATATATGACATCACAGCTAACACATGCAACACTGAAAAGCCCGCAGCTGACATCTTAAATGGTGAAAGCTTTAGCTCTTTCATTAAGATCCACAAGCAAGATAAGGATGCTCCCTCTTACCACTTGTATTCTTACCTGTAAGATGTAGTCAGAGCAATTAGTCAAGAAAAAAATATAAAATGCATCCAAACTGAAGACAAAGAAGGAAAATTGTCTCCGTATGCACCTCATATGATCTTATATATAGAAAACCCTAAAGATTTCATCAAAAAAAAAACCAAAAAAAAAAAAAAAAACGGTTAGAACCAAAGAAAAAGCGCAGTAAAGTTGCAAGATGCAAAATCAACTTACAAAGTTAATTGTTTTTCTGTACACTAACAACTAATTACCAGAAACAGAAATTAAGGAAAGACTCCCATTTATAAGAGCACACAAAAGATACTTAGGAATAAATTTAACCAAGAGGTGAAATAGTTGTACACTTAAAACTATAAAACCTTGATGAAAGAAACCAAAGTAGACACAAAGAAATGGAAAGTTATCCATGTTTATGGATTGGAAAATATAATATTGTTAAAATATGTACACCACCCAAAATAATCTACAGATTCAATGAAATTCCTATCAAGTGTCCATTGATGTTTTTCACAGAAATAGTAAAAAAAAACTTAAAGTTTGTTTGGAACCACAAAAGACCCCGAAATCCCAAAAGCAGTTTTGAGCAAGAAGAGCAACGCTGATGGCGTCACACTACCTGCTTTCAAAATATACCACAATAGTGATGAAAACAGTATAGTACTAGTATAAAAACAGACATATGAACCAATTGAACAGGATAGATAGCCTTAAAACAGATCCACACATTTACAGTCAATTTGTCTTGGACAAAGTTTTCAAGAACTCTCACAATGGAGAAAGACTAATTTTTAAAATAAATGGTATTGGGACAACTGGATAGCCACATGTGGAAGAATGAAATTAGAACCTTATCTTACACAATATACACAAATCAACTGAAAATAAATTAAAGACTTAAATGCAAGACCTGAAAGTGGAACACTACCAGAAGAAAAAACATAGGGAAAATGCTTCTTGACATTGGTTTGGGCAATAATTTTTTGGACATGACTCCAAAAGCACAGACAACATAAGCAAAACTAGACAAGTGGGACTATATCAACTGAAAAAGCTTCTGGATAGTAAGGAAAACAATCAACAAAGTGAAGAGACAACCCAGAGAATTGAAAGAAATTCAGATCATTCATCAGATAAGTAGTTAATACTCAAAATATGAAGGAACTTCAAAAAGTTTGTGAAAAAATGGAATTAACAGATAAAAAATATAAACCATTTCTCAATGTAAACTATCAAATTCAAGACACTTTTGTAAGCAATGAAAACAGCCATTTAGTCCATTTCTAAATAATTGTGGGTCCTGGGAATTGAACCATGTCAATGCCATCTTTTTAATATTATTAACTGAAGAAAAATGATTGCCCTTTAAATATTTTTTAAGATTAGGAAGCAAAAAGAAGTCAAAAAGAGCCAAATCATCACTGTAAGATGGCTATTCAATGATGTCCCATAGGAACTCTTGCAAAATTGCCCTTGTTTGCTGAGATGAATGCTCAAGAGCATTGCAATGGTGGGAAAGGACTCTGGTGAAGATTTCCTGGGTTCTTTTTTTTTTTTTTTTTTTTTGCTAAAGCTTTGGCTAACTTTCTCAAAATACCCTTTTAATCAGCAGATGTTATTATTATTTGGCCCTCTAGAAAATCAACAAGTAAAATGCTCTGAGAATCCAAAAAAACTGTTGCCATGATATTTCCTCTTGACTGGCCTGTTTTTGCCTTGACTGGACCATTTCCATTTCTAGGTAACCATTGCTTTGATGTGCTTTGTCTTCAGTGGAAGAACTGCTTCAGGATCTTGATCCCAGTTGTTTAAAATTTCCATTGAAAGCCCTGCTTTTATCTGCAGCTAATCTGGGTGCAATGGTTTTGGCACCCATCAAGTGGAAAGTTTCCTCAACTTTTATGTTTTAGTCAGAATTCTGTAAGATGAACTAATTAAGATGATTATGGTGTTGCCTGTTGTTTCTGCTGTTAATCGTTGGTCCTCTTCAATTGGAGAATGAACAAGATTAATTTTTTCCTTGCAAATTAATGTGGATGGTCTGCTACTGTGGGCTTCATCTTCAGTGTGGGCTTCATCACCTCATCCTTTCATAAAATGAGTTATTCATTTGCAAACTGTGGATTTCTTTGGGGCATTATCCCCATAAGCATTTTATAAAGCTTAAATGATTTCACTATTCTTCCACCCAAGCTTCACCATAAATTTGATGTTTGTTCTTGCTTCAGTTTTAGCAGAATTCATATCCTTTGATAGGGGCTCTTTAAAACCGATGTCTTATCCTTCTTAGTGATTCAAACTAGAACTTATTTAGACATGTTGTAATAAGTTGGTATAAAATTATTTTGGCAAAAGAAATTTTTGAAATTGATGCATAGTTTTTCCATAAGATGAAATTTACACATTTTTTTCCAAAGACCTCTTGTAGATAAGGAACTCTAACAATTCAATAGCAAGAAAACAAATACCTCAGTTTTTAAAAATAATGGGCACAAGACCTTAATAGACATTTCTGTAAAGAGGAGATACAAATGCCCGACAGGTATATGGAAAGGTGTTTAACATTATTAATCATTAGGGAAATGCAAATCAAAACCGCAGTGAAATATCACCTCCTACTTATTAGAATGGCTACTATCAAAAAGACAAAAGATAGCAAGTGTTGATGAGGCTGTTGAAACTTTGTACACTGTTAGTGGGAATGTAAATTTGTGTAGCTGTTATGGAAAACTGTATGGAGCTTCCTTAAAAAACTTAAAAATAAAACTACCATATGACTCAGCAATCCCACTACTGGTATATATCCAAAGGAAATGAAATCACCATCTTGAGGAGATACCTGAACTCCCATGTTCATTGAAGCATTATTCACAATATCCAAGATATAGTATCAACCTAAGTGATCATCAATAGATGAATGGGTATAGAAAATGTGGTATATGTACACAATGAAATACTATTCAGCCTTAAGAAAGAAGGAGCCTCTGTTACTTGGAACAATATGGATGAACCCTGGGGACGCTGTGTTTTTTATTTTATTTTATTTATTTATTTTTTGAGATGGAATCTTGCTCTGGAGTCGCCCAGGCTGGAATGCAGTGGCACGATCTTGACTCACTACAACCTCTGTCGCCCAGGTTCAAGCGATTCTCCTGCCTCAGCCTCCAAAGTGGCTGGGATTACAGGCACACGCCACCATGCCCGGCTAATTTTTGTGTTTTTAGTAGAGATGGGGTTTCAGCATCTTGGCTAGGCTGGTCTTGAACTCCTGACCTCGTGATCCACCCGTCTCAGCCTCCCAAAGCGCTGGGATTACAGGCGTGAGCCACCGCGCCCGGCGGGACACTATGTTAAATGAAGTAAGCCAGGCACAGAAAGACTGATGCCACATGCTGTCACTTGTATGTAGATTCTAAGAAAGGCAGACTCACAGAGGAAGAGAGTAGAATGGTGGTTACCCGAGGCTGGGGGGGGTTGGGGGAGATTGCAGAGATCTGGGTCAAAGGGCACAAAATTTCAGTTAGGAGAAATAAGTTCCAGAGACCTATTGTACAACATGATGACTGTAGCTGATAACTGTATTCTTAACATATATATATATAATGACAATATATATGACTTTAAGTGTGTTATATACAATTTAAAATTCTGTCAACTTACAATTGCTAAGAGAATATATTTTAAGTGTTCTCACCAAAAAAAAAAAAAGTATGGGAGATAATACATATATTAATTAACTTGATTTGGCCATTCCACAGTATACATCTTTCAAAATATCATGTTGTACACCATAAATATATACATATATATATATAATTTATATTTGTCAGTTAAATAGTAACAATTTTAATAAAGAAGGAAATCCTGTCATTTGTGACAATGGGTAAACCTGGATGACATTATGCTAAATGAAATACTAGGAACAAATACTGCATGATCTCATTTTTTTTTTTTTTTTTTTTTTTTTTTTTTGAGATGGAGTCTCGCTCTGTCGCCCAGGCTGGAGTGCAGTGGCCGGATCTCAGCTCACTGCAAGCTCCGCCTCCCGGGTTCACGCCATTCTCCGGCCTCAGCCTCCCGAGTAGCTGGGACTACAGGCGCCCGCCACCTCGCCCGGCTAGTTTTTTGTATTTCTTAATAGAGACGGGGTTTCACCGTGTTAGCCAGGATGGTCTCGATCTCCTGACCTCGTGATCCGCCCGTCTCGGCCTCCCAAAGTGCTGGGATTACAGGCTTGAGCCACCGCGCCCGGCCTGCATGATCTCATTTTTATGTGGAATCTAAAAAAGTTGGTCTCATGGAATCAGAGAGTAGAATCGTGTCTGCAAGGGGTGGGGGAATGGGGAAATGGGGATATGTTAGTCAAAGATACAAAGTTGCAGTTATAAATCTGCAGATATACTGTTCAGCATGGTAACTATAGTTAATAATCCTATAATGTATATTTAATGTTTGAGAATAGAGTAGATCTTAAATATTAGCCCACGTAAATACACCCAAAGGTAGCTATTGGAGGTGATGAATGTGTTAGCTAGCTTGTGGTAATCATTTACAATGTATAGATATATCAAAATATCATGCATACCTTAAATATATTTTTTATTTGTCAATTATAACACAAAAAAGCTGAGAAAATGATTAAAAATAAAAACAACACATATGGATATGCTTATACTCCTTTTTTGGAGATAGACATGATTGCCCATTTCATTCCTTTTTTTTGTAGACATCCTGTTAGTACTAGACAATTTTTTTATTAGTGAGTGAAGCAATTCTGTAGGGCCCTATGAAACCTGCTTTTAGAGAATGGAAATTCCTTTTCTGTTATCAGTTATTATCATTTGGACAGATCTGAATTCCTCAAATGCTTGATTTTGTTATACATTGCAAAAATACTAATATTTTGGTTCTTTTGATGTGGTGGGTGGTTGTACACAAAATGAAAGTCAACAAGCTAACCTAGGTGGGGCATGCTTATCAAAAAAGATTAGAAATTCAAGTTTATCAATAAAAGAATGGAGAGAAAAACTCCACTTGGCTTTGTCCCACAGTCGTGGAGAAACCTGGCATTATACCAACTCTCTCTGGGTGTCATTTACTTTTTTTAACTTGTAAGAAATGGTGTGAAGAAGTAACATATTACACACCAAAAAAAAATAGAAATACAAAAGGCAAGTAAAATACTACTCAACACAACAACATTCCACTTGGGTTTATGTTAACTTTACCTGTCTTCAGGTTGGCAGAGTCTATCAGCTACCCTGTCACCATCTGGTACTGCTGTTTGAGATCAAATCTTGGCCAATGGTAACATGATACAGCCAACATTAGCCAGAGAGGCTGGTTGGATATTACATTTTTTTGAGCAGAGAAAATTGGCACAATCATTTGAGCTCAGAGAGGTGTTACTCTTTTGTGAGGAATTTCTGCTTACTGATCTAGGCTCTACAGGGTTACACAGGACTTTGTACTTAACATCTTGGCTTCAGCTAGCACAGTGCTTTTTTTCTTGTCTGCTGTATATATCGAGATCTTTTGAAATATTTGGTTTGAAGGAAAAGTTTTCTGCTCTTAGAATAAGCATGTATCCCACTGCTTTATGAATGTCCATATATTTAAAAATAGCATGTAAGTTAATTTGTTTTTTGAAAATGAAACACTTTTAAATTCCAGAAGGGAGCTCATTAAAGATAACCTCTTCAGCTAATTCTTCTAAGAAGAATACTTTTGTAAGCTTAATGATGATTGCTAATTTGTTTCCTGAAAATCCAAAATTTTAAAAAATACATTAAATCTGCCTAAAGGAGAGTATGTTTATAAAGTTACAGAGCAATCGTGAATGTCTCCAACTCACCTTCCTTCCTCCAATCTCCATATTTGTCTGTCGCTCCATGCCTTTGTTTATGGTGTGTTTTCTCAAATGCTGACTTGTTTCCCCTTAGTCTTTTCAAACACACCTTTTCTGTAAGGTCCAGCCAAAAGTTCACTCCTTCAACAAATTTCTCTCTGCTGACTGACAGACACTTTATTTTCTTAATGTTCATTTTGTTATGGAATGAACAGTAGTATGTGGTTTTTTGTTGTTGTTGTTTGTTTTTGAGACGGAGTCTTGCTCTGTCGCCCAGGCTGGAGTGCAGTGGTGCGATCTGGCCTCACTGCAAGCTCCACCTCCCGGGTTCACGCTATTCTCCTGCCTCAGCCTCCCGAGTAGCTGGGACTACAGGCGCCTGCCACCACGCCCGGCAAATTTTTTTTGTATTTTTTAGTAGAGACGGGGTTTCACCGTGTTAGCCAGGCTGGTCTCGATTTCCTGACCTCGTGGTCCACCCACTTCGGCCTCCCAAAATGCTGGGATTACAGGCGTGAGCCACCGCGCCCGGCCGGCATGTGTTCTTAAGCGTTTGTTTGTGGCTGGTAGTGTATTGTGTTGTTATTTATTATTCAACATCTCCACCTATGCTGTAAAGAGAGTGGAATGGGTCTAATAGAGAAAGGAATTTATTATTAGTGAGCATCTACTCAGTTCTAGGCAGTGTGTTAGATGCTTGCCTGCGCATTACCCCATGGTGCAGTGATTAAGCTGTGGTCTCTGGAGTTAGATTCTCTGAGTTTAAAATGCGGCTCCTTTGCACGCTAGCTGTGTGGCCTTGGACAAGCTTCTCTGTTTACAGTTATTATTTCATATGTAAACTGGAACTAAAATCACCTCATTTGGTTAATATGAGGAATAAATTAGATTGTCCATGTGAAAGACTTAGAGTACCTGAAACATTTGAAGCCCTTGATATATGTTAAATATTTCTATTAATTTAAAGAGTCATGCTATGACATAGACATTTTCTCCGTGTTGCAGGTGAAAAACCCGAGCCTGACAGATTAGAGAAATTGCACAAATTTATGTTCATCTGTGGTGGAACCAGCATTGGCAAACACATATGCTTTATTCCAGAACCCAAGCTCTTATTTATTTTTATTTTTTATTTTTTAGACAGGGTCTCGCTCTGTTGCCTAGGCTGGAGTGCAGTGGCGCGATTTGGGCTCACTGCAAGCTCCGCCTCCCGGCTCAAGTGATTCTCCTGCCTCAGCCTCCCGAATAGCTGGGACTACAGGAGCATGCCACTATGCCCGGCTGATTTTTTTGTGTTTTAGTAGAGACGGGGTTTCACCATGTTGTCAGACTGGTCTCAAACTCCTGACCTCAAGCCTTCCAACGTGCTAGGATTACAGGTGTGAGCCCCCATGCCTGTCTTCAAGCTTTTTACAATAACCATATTGTTTTGTTTTAAATTTGTATAGAATCACTTATGCCATACTACCTCTTTACATGTCTTTTGCACTTCTTAAAATAGCCAGCTTAGTGGTGCAAAATGATAAATGTCAGCAAATATGTGTCAATTACATGAGATCATAAATGCGAAAACACCTGGCAAATAGCTTAAAATTTATTCTATTTAATACTATTAAACACCCTCACTGGAAAAGGTCACAACAGCATCATGAATTTGCAATGGTAGGCACACCTCTTACAGTTATGAATAGTATAATGGGAAAATTTAGACAAGTAGTTTTTAGAGTGAGATCAGAGGCAAGAAATGCTGAATTATAAAAGGATGGTAGGTCAGTGGTTTTCAAGTATCATTAGGCATGGAGTACTTGTTGGTTGAATTAAATCTTCCTCATAAGTTCAATAATTAATAACATAGGTCAAGGTGAAGTTCTTCTGATTGGAGCTGATGGAGGGACCACATGATCTCTGGCTTTGGTCAGTCCCTTCATCCCTGTGGCACCTCCTCAGAACCTTAAGTGGCTTTAAGAAGTGATCCTGCCTTTTATTTTTTACAGTGAAGTAAACAAAGCAAAGAGAGGTGAAGTGATTGGTCTAAGATCACAAATCCAGAGCTCAAGAACTTGATTTTTAAATTCTGCCATACTGCCTTAAGGAGACTGCTGGCACCTAGTCTGCTTTTCCTTGTCTACATTTTTGTGACCGTTTCTTACAGTTGGCATAATGGAGAACAAAAGGTTACTGCTCTCATATCCTTGGTAAGAGAGTACAAACGCAACCACCCACACACCTCAGAAACCATGTACTTTGAATTGTTTGGAGGCAGTGAATTACCACTGCAAAAGTTTCCAAAGGAGACCGAGTTTTAAGCATCTTTCATTTGAATAATTACGTGCAAAGAAAAAGAATAAAATGAATATTTCAATGTCTTTGAAGTGACATAATGTATTTCAAAGATTTTAAGCTTAAAATGGTAGGAATAATAAAGGTTACTGAACTCCGATTTTCAGTGGTCTAATTCTGAGAATTGCACTTCACATCAGTAAGCTCTCCTTCATGTCCCACTGTAGGAGTTTTAAGGATATACAATGCCTTTAAAAATATATAATTTCAACCTTTATTTTAGATTCAAGGGGTACATATGCTGCGTTTGTTACCTGGGTATATTGTCTGGTGCTGAGGTTTGGGATATGAATGATCCTGTCACCCAGGTAGTGAGCATAGCACCCAATAGGTAGTTTTTCAGCTCCCTTTTCCCTCCCTCCTTTCCCCATCTAGTAGTCCCCAGGGTCTATTGTTGCTATCTTTATGTCCATGAGTACCCAATGTTTACCTCCCACTTAGAAGTGAGAGCATGCAGCATTTTGTTTCCTGTGCCCATGTTAATTCACTTAGGATAATGGCCTCCAGTTGCATCCATGTTGCTTCAAAGGACATGATTTCGTTCTTTTTATGGCTGCATAGTATTCCATGGTACACATATATATACCATTTTATACATACACACACACACACATACACACACACACACACACACATACCCCAGGTTGATTTCATGTCTTTGCTATTTTGGATAGTGCTGAAATAAACATATGAGTGCAAGTGTCTTTTTGGTAGAATGATTTATTTTCTTTGAGATATATACCCGGTAATAGGATTGCTGGGTTGAAAGGTAATTCTGACTGAAGTTCTTTGAGAAGTTTTCAAACTGTTTTCCACAGTGCTTGAACTAATTTACATTCCCACCAACAGTGTATACGTGTTCCCTTTTCTTTGCAGCCTTGCCAGCATATGTTGTTTTTTGATTTTTAATAATAAATATTCTGACTAGTGTGAGATGGTATCTCATTGTGGTTTTTATTTGCATTGATAGACAATGTCTTTAAGGGAAAATATAATATGTGGAATAAAGTCCCAGCCTGGAAAACTCTATAACATCAGGGAAACAATCAGACAAATTGGAATTCACTCAATTCCATCAATAAATTAATATATGATTCATTTTATATTCTACTAGTTTGGCATGAGAGGTGATGTAAATATATACCATTGAAATGGTATATATTCAACAAACATATTAGGAATAACTACCAGGAACCTAGCACTGCGGATTTAAAAATGAATAGAGTCATGGTTTGGCTTCTGTACTCAAAAAGGGGCTCAGTCTCAGTGATATGGTTTGGATTTGTATCCCTGCCCAAATCTCATGTTGAATTATAATCCCCAATGTTGGAGGAGGGGCCTATAGGAGGTGATTGGATTATGGGGTGGATTCCCCCCTTGCTGTTCTCCTGATAATGAGTTCTCACGAGATCTTGTTTAAAAGTACATAGCACACCCCCTTCTCCTTCCTCTAGTTCTGGCCATGTGAAGATGTGCCTGCTTCTCCTTTGCCTTTCGCCAATGGTTGTACATTACCTGAGGCCTCCCCAGCCATGCTTCCTCTACAATCTGAGGAAATATGAGCCAATTAAACCTCTTTTCTTTGTGAATTACCCAGTCTCAGGTGTTTCAATATATCTGTGCTGGAGTGGACTAATATACTCAGATTACTTGTGCTAATCTCACATTTTGCACAATTTAGATGAGCTGTTTTGTGGTTTGAGCTGACACTAGAGAAGCAGGTTCAGGTTTGGAAGAGAGTTTGTGGACTTGCACAGTGTCAGGGGAGGACAACCTGGAAATGTATGTGGAAAGAGTATGGGAACTTGATTTAGAGGACTAGGCTCATCTCTTCTTGCTTGTATGACTTTGGAGAACATGCCTAGATTTTGTGGGCCTTAGTTATCTTATCTGTAAAATGGAACTTATGCTAATACCCATTTTTATGTTACCATGGAGACTAATTAGATTATGAATAGGAAAGTGCCTTGTAAACTCTTTTAATACAAACATCATTTGGGACCTTTTCAACCTTGCTTCTCAATGGCTCCTCTGAGCTGCAGCATTGACCCAGATGTGTAATGAAATGTAATGAAATGTCTTTGTGAACTGCTCCCAAAAGAATTGACTGGCACCAAACATTTCATGTGGTCATGGGGAGGGGTAAAATCAACAACTTCTGACCATTTTAATGTTTTTTTATCCCTCTGCCCTAGATTTTTCCAGGAGCTCCATCTCTTTTGTCATCTGTTACATAAAATATCTCTCCTCATTTTAAGAAGCCTAGGTACTGAGACAACTTTAAGGTCCTGGGATTCAGCTTCCCTTCCAAGTGTTTTTCAGTAAGTTTTTCCAATAATATATCTTTTTTCATCAGCTGAATTCAGCCTATAACACTATAAAGTATTAAAACATATTTTATTGTTTTGTGCTGTTACAATTTTTTATTGTATTAAAAATACATAATATAAAACGTGCCATCTTAACCATTTTTAACTGCATAGTTTAGTGTGTTGAGTATATCCACACTGAGGCTGTTTCACATCGTTGTAAAACATCTCCAGCACTTTTTCCTCTTGCAGAACTGAAACTCTATAGCCATTGAACCACAACTCCCCTTTTCCTCCTCCCCCATTACAATTATTTGAAAAACGTTTTAGGGTAAGAGCAATGCTTGGGGTTGCTATTTGAAAAAAGATAATGTGATAAAGCCGGTCATGTGAAATGATTTTTAAGAATATGGAAAAATTGTCACGTACTAATTTGAATGAATGAATGACTGAGTAATGAAGGAAACATAATTATTCTCAGTTTGGTCTGTGCTCTCCCCAGGAAGAAATATGAGTGTGAGGTCAAATGTATTCTGCAACACAAGTAATTTTAGAAAGCACAAATCAATCTGGAGCCAAGTCTTAATGTTATATCCAACTAATAATTGAATTGTGATGAACTTTCCAGTTCCACATTCATCTTTTCCTTAGACTCAGATGATCTTTGCAGGAATCAAATGATCCTGGGAGTTTTAGATGAGAATGATTTTAGCTGCAAAAGAAATTTACTTCAAAGAGAGGTAGCTGAAAGAGAGAACTTGAATATCTTGTGAGGCTTTTTCTATGTAATGACTGAGATGCCACCTAACAGCACCGTGTTTTACATGGTCCATGGGGTTATGCTCTCTGTAGGAGAGAAAATCTCTCTCAGCTCCCTATAAACTTTTGATAAATGACTGTCACTGGCTATACTTGGGTCATGAATGTGCCCCTGGGCCAATCTTGAAGCATGAGGTACTTTGATTGGACAGTCTGGGTCACATGCCTTCTGTTATGGTGAGGGAGGAAGGAATATGTGATTGACAATTCTGTCAGGTGAAGACTAAAAAAACAGATGTAAACTATAGGGCTTTTGTTTTTTCTTTAAGTCATTCTCTGGGCTGGAGAGGATTCACAGGGGCCCAAATCCCTAGAAATTCTGCTCAAGTGCCAGGATACTGATGTATTCCCTAGTTTGCTTTGTGAAGGTCACCAGCTCTGTTTTTAATTTAAAAAAAAATGAGCCTTTGAAAGATAATTATTTTAAAAGATGATGACTATTATCACTATTATTATTTATAAATTTGAGTTTCTATTTTAAACACATCAATGGCAGTGTTTCATTGAGTTGGAAAACTCTGGTTTTGTGGTGTCCCTAAAATTTTACGGTGTTAGTACCTAAAATTGTCTCTTGAGTAATCTATACTTATGAGGAAGATATTATAGGTTTGAAAAAACACCTTTGATTTGTGGCTCTAGAAATATCCTGAAAACTTTCTAAAATATTCTCTAAATTATCCCCGCCTGGCCTACTATGCCTCTAAGGTCCAGCAAGTGTTAACTCTCACACCTCACCCCCAGTCCAATAGCTCAGACAGTGAGAGTTTCAGCAGGTTGGATGAAATAGCCCCAGTTAGGTTTTTGCCTCTCTGCTTGTTGATTGTGCTATATATACTTGAAAGAGTCTTGCTCTGTCACCCAGGCTGGAGTGCAGTGGCATGACTCGTCTCACTACAATCTCTGCCTTGTGGGTTCAAGCCATCCTCCCACCTCAGCCTCCCGAGTAGCTGGGACTACAGGTGTCCACCACCACACCTGGCTAATTTTTCTATTTTTTGGTAGACATGGGGTTTCACCATGTTGGCCAGGCTGGTCTCCAACTTCTTTTTTTTTTTTTTTTTTTTTTTTGAGACGGGGTCTCGCTCTGCCGCCCAGGCTGGAGTGCAGTGGCCGGATCTCAGCTCACTGCAAGCTCCGCCTCCCGGGTTCACGCCATTCTCCCGCCTCAGCCTCCGGAGTAGCTGGGACTACAGGCGCCCGCCACCTCGCCCGGCTAGTTTTTTGTATTTTTTAGTAGAGACGGGGTTTCACCGTGTCAGCCAGGATGGTCTCGATCTCCTGACCTCGTGATCCGCCCGTCTCGGCCTCCCAAAGTGCTGGGATTACAGGCTTGAGCCACCGCGCCCGGCCTGGTCTCCAACTTCTAGCCTCAAGTGATCTGCCTGCCTTGGCCTCCCAAAGTGCTGGGCTTACAGGAGTGAGCCACTGTGCTGGGCCTTTGCTTCATATTGTTAGTCCTAACTCTGACATCTGAATTCAGATTTGCAGTTCCTTCTATTCTAATGGGCTCATTAGAAATTCAAGATTAGTTACCTGGGGGACCAATTAATCTAATTGTGGAGCTCCATGCTGCTCAGGCCATTGACATGCAGTTTCATCTGAAATGAAGTAGTTATGAGCTTCTTCTAGCTACCTAGATACAGACTTGGGGAAGTCAAGCTTTGGTAGAAATGATGGTAGGATATTATGTATATTTGCCATGGTGCAGGGAAGAATATGGTCTTTGGGTATAGTCAGTCACAATCACAAGGGTACATGTAGAGGGATTTTCACTGAGACATTGTTTTTAATAGTGAAAGCTTAAAAACAATTTAACTCTCCAATGAGAGAAGATTGGTTCAATAAATTATGGTAGTATTCACACAACAAAATCATTGTATAAGTAAAAAAATAAAAAATGAGGAAGCAGACATGTTTATGTATGTATTCATCAATGTAAAAATATATGATTGGGTTATTTATTAACTTACATAGTTAATAAGTTGATATGTATGGTATAATTTCATTTTTTTTGACTAGTGTATCTTTTGTCATTTTATAGCTCCTCACTGCAGCTGCCCCCACCCTTCCCTTCAGTGACGATGTTTGCAGGCTTCAGGGGGACCAGGGAACAAAGCTGGGGCCTGGGAGCCCCACTATGCTACCAGCCAGGGAGAACTAGTCACAATTACAAATTATCACAACGATTAGCGCCTGTACTTGGGGGAGCTGCAAATTGAGGCGGCTCCATCTCCTCATTGTAAGGGCGTCTATTGGGCGGTGACCTTGCTCTGGAGACGATGATATTCCTTCAGCCTGAGGGAATTGATGTTGATGAACCCGGTGGCATCAATTGGCTTTAATCACCCTGCACGTTCCTGCTCACCAGCTCCTCGTTGTAGAGAGACAGTGGGGACTCCCAGCCAAGGATGTACACCTGGCCCTTCAGTAGGGACACCTGGCCCTTGAGTACGGACACCTGCACTTTCCCTTCCACTCGCTCCTGGGACTTGGCGATGCAGCGGTGGACAGACTCACACTCAGGGCTGTGCCAGAAAGCCAGCAACCGGTAGACACCAGCTCAGTAAATTTCGAGCCCAGGCTTTGTTTGATTTTGTGCACTTCCCGGTCCACGGTGAAGGCCTTGGTGTCTAAATCAGCGCGGTAAAGGATGGTACCTGCTGGGGCCCCGTAGATACCTCGGGACTTCATTCCAATGAAGCGGTTCTCCACGATGACAATGCCCACGCCGTGCTTCCCCTCGACTTTGTTCAGGTACATGAAGAGCTCCAAGGCGGTCTGGAGGGTGGCATTATCCTTGACGTTGGTCACCTTCATGGGGACCCCTTTTCTGAACTCGATCTCGAGAATGTCAGGGATGTTGGGGGCTTTGGCCGGGTCCTGGGTCTTCGTGTAGAGACCTGGAGGCGCTTGGTTCTTGGGATTCTCCAGGATTCCAGCCTCGTAGCTGATGTGCATGAGGTTCTCGTCCATGCTCCACGGGTTCTTGGGAGTGGCCAGGATGGGAATCCCGCGTTGCTTTGAGTATTCCATCAGGTCATTGCGGCCCTTGAACCGGTTGTAGAATTCGGGCATTATTCAGGGAGCAATGACCTTTATCTGTGGGGGCCAGCCAGTAGCAGGTGAGCTCAAACCGGACCTGATCATTCCCCTTTCCCGTGGTGCCGTGGTACACATACTTGGCCCCCTCCCGCTGGGCGACTTCCACTTGTTTGCAGGCGATGCAGGGCCTGGCCAGAGAGGTGCCCAGGAGGTAGCGGTCCTCATACAGTGTGCTGGACCGGATGGCCAGCCAGATGAACTCCACAAACTCCCTGCTGACATCCTCAATGAACACTTTTTTGACCCCAGGCTTCAGTCTTCCTGGCTTCCTGAAAGTCTTCCTTCTGGCCAATGTTGGCCAGGTAAGCAATGACGTCATAGCCTTGTTCCTTCAGCCACACAAGGATGCAGGAGGTGTCCAGGCGGCCACTGTAGGCCAGAACCACGGAGCCTTTGCTGGACATACTGTCTGGAGTCTGTCTCCACAGTGCAGTGAACTGCTTGGGCAGCCGTGGCAGGCGACAGAGCAGGATAATTTCATTTTTAGACAAATAAATGGGTTTATTTATTTGTGCGTCTTTTTAGAGATTAGAGGTGAGAATTTGGTATTGCTGTAATGGTGTTATGGTCAGGGATGCAGGGCTGTGAAGATTCTGTCATGCTGATCATGTGTCTTTCTCAGGGGGTTACCAGCCAAGCAAGTGATCCTCAAGGAATGATAGGAGATGGTATTGTTTATTAGTAACTGGATAAACACCTAGTTCACCTTGTGACCTTTCTCTTAAAAGATGGATAGAAGAGCATGGTTACTTCCAGAGACTTTTTCTTTAAGTGAAGCCTCCTGCGTCCAGGGTGGCTGGGTAAACAGAGTATACCCCTGCCTATTTAATTATAGTTACAGAGTAGATAGGACACACACACACACACGAACAACTCTCTTTGTATTCCTTGGTTTTCTTATCACTGAGTCATAGAAAGAAGTGAGCCAAAGGAGGACTTGGGGTCTTTAAGGAATAATAACTTGGTCCACCAGTTAAATATGGCCAAGTGGTCATTCTGAACTCTGGCCTATCAAATGACAAATGATCTCTTCCTAAGAGATGTTCAAGTGGGGGTGTGTGTGGGGTTAGTTGGGAGAGAAGCAGAAGGGTACATGCGTTTTTCTCAGAGTATGCATGTGTAGAAGAAAGATTGAAACTATTTGCATCAAAATGCCATAGTACTTTTTTTATGGGTGGTGGGATCACAGCTGATTATAATTTGTATAAATTATTGATTGTCTATACTTTCTAAGTTTCTTCAGTGAACGTAGATGTCTTGTATAATAAAAAGCCATTCATAAAAATTCAGCTTTAGTGTCATTTTAAGTAAACACTCCCACCTTCCATAACTAAACTCTCATATTTACATCAGCATGACAGTTTGCCTCTAATCATCTAGTGGCACTCTGAAAAGCTCCTTCCTTTTTCAACAGGAAAGTTCCTTTAGCACATTGTTCAGATAAGGCTTAAGCGAGATCTTATGAGCTCTGATTGGAACCGTTGCTGAATGGCCGTAATGCTGCTGTGCTGATGTGCCTGAGATGTGAGCACATACGAGGAAAATTATAACTTGATTGGAAACTTCAGGAGAGGCCACTGGGAGAAAGCGGCAAACCAATAATAATGATAATAAAAGTTCACGCTGAGCTAGGGCTCGCTGTGTAGCAGGGCCTGGTAAAAGCTCTACTTAACCAATTTGGTCCCCGCGACTCCATTAATTAGAAACTATTATAATCCTCATTTTGCAGAACAATCTCCAAGGGGTTAAAGGATTTGTTAAAGCTCACTAAGCTCAGAATTGGCTGAGGGGAAATCCAAACCCAAGCGTCTGTTGCCAGTATAAGACGTCCCGGCATCAACCCCTCTGCAGTATAAGGCTGGCTGCAGGTGGGACTCCTCATTCCATAGCTAACTCCTACTTGCTTTTCAGGTTAATCATGACCCCATCAGTGCAGCTCGGAGACTCCCAAATTTTATTCCATAGTATCCATGGCACTTGTCATACTGAGTTGTGATTTTTAAAAATAGTCTATTCCCTCTGCTAGGCTGTGAGATCTTTGAAGATGGAAGTGGTGACTTGGGATCGTCTCCCAGGCAATTACGTCATTGACTGACTCCTAGATGGTGCTCAATTAATATTGGGTAAATACTTAATCACCTGGGCATGGTGGGCACATCAACTTCACAAATTGCAAAATTCCACTGAATCAAAAGTAGAAATTGAAAATATACCTAAAGGATTGTCTAGATAGTGTCAAATCAGGACAGAAGGTGGCTCATTGAGTTGCCCATATGCATGGTTCTGGATTTGGTTATGGGCAGAATTAACTAGGTGTAATCTCTACTTTTTAAGAATTTATAGTCTAAGGATGCAGGTATGAAATTACCATTATACCTATCAGGACAACAGTGTTTTTGCTCTGGGTTGAATATCATGCTTTGTATTTTGTGGAATAGAGAAAAAACACAGCCACAATGTTAAAAAAAATTATAATTATTGAGTCAAAAACTATACTTGTTGCTTTTGTTTTTCTTTATGATTCTCTGCAGTATACACAAATAAATTTGTGGTTCCGTGCTTATAGTTAGCACTTCTCATCAGTAATTTTGATAGTTTTATTTTTATTTAAGTGCATTACATATCTTAGTCTTCGCAGTGGCACTCTGAGGAAGACACTACTTCATTGTTATTTTATTGGTGTGATTCCAGAGTTTGAGGAACAAAAAACACAATTCAATTTTAATTATTTTAATGATTTTAATCATTTTATCTGAAAAAGTAATAAAATAATATTTTAGAATTTTATTTTGAAAAAAACAAGATAAAAATGTTTCAGTGCATTCCAAATCCAACATAGCAACATACTATTAGCAAGTACTTTACTCAATTTTGCTTTTTCAAGTTAAACTGTCTGACCTTGTTGCTAAGCACCAGAAGGAAGAATCAGAAGGGAAGTATTTCTTGGAGGAGATGGCTTGAAGTTGGTCTTTGCAAGATTAAAAAAAAAATGTTTAATGTTTCTTAAAAGTGATTTCATTTTCAAGTCAAAAAATGTCTACAATTGTGCTTTTTTTTTGTTCTGTGTTGCTGAGTAGTCTGCAGATGGGCAGAGGATTCTGTGCAGAGGGACCGATTTGTGCATATACTACAATGTTTATTATTTTTAGAGGTTGTGCTCCATCACTGAGAATTAGGATGTTAATTTGATAAGTAAGGGACTCTCTCAATAATCTTCTATTTACTCCTAATATGTGGTGTTATATTTCTATACTTAAGACAGGCGGGGAAATTATATTTAGTGACTGTCAGTTGGAGGAAGTAAAAAAATGGAAACACATACAAAGTCTATTACAAGAGATCATTGAAAATTCTGAGGCAATGTAGTGGCATGCTGTCTTCTCCAGATTTTTCTTTAAAAAAGTAAATACTTGAAGATATATAAAGTTTGCAACAGTACTGGGAATGAATAAGAGTGTATATGAAGATATATAAAATTTGCAACAGTACTGGGAATGAATAAGAGTATAAATTAACATTTGAGAGTTCTCAGGAATTGAAAAACTGAGTGGATTAGATTGATAAACACTTCCCTAGGCTATGCATGCTGATTCCTTTGCATGAGAAGGGTTTGACTCATTTTATCTACCTTCTTCCAGCCCAGGAACAAAAAGGCTGTACTTGTCAAGCAGGTCACCCCCATACTGCACAGGAAATATTTTCTGAAGTAGAAAAGGTCTTATACCAGTGTCCCAGTGTTTCACCTCCTGCTCTAAACCAAGAAAACAAATCGTCTCTTCCTGCACTGATTTTAGCTTTTAGTACACAAAAACAGGGGAAAAGAGGATGTGAATTAATTCCTTGCATCCCCGGATATGCATTTTATTGCCTAACATGGAGAATTCAACAGCAAAAACAGAATATTTTAACATATTTCAGCAGAGCCACAAGGCATAAATGCTTGCTGCACACCATAAATTGGATTAAGGATACACTCATTACTATGTTTCTAAGTTTAGATTTGAGATAAGTCATCTAATGCCCCAAATGACCAATAAAGAGATGCTTAAGGACACACAATTTACCATGTCTGTTGGCAATGCTAGACTTAAAGAGATCTCAACTCAGTCAGACATAAATATAAGCAAATAAGCAATGAAAAACAAAATTGGGTCTATAAAATATTCTATAGCACCAAAAAGTTACGTTAATCTGAAGACTCAAAGGAAAAATATGCCTCTAAAAATTATTTGTGACAAGAAGTAGCAGAATAGCTAGATAATATCTGTTTAGTGTTCTCAGTAAAAGATATGAAGGCATGACCTTTATGAAGCATGAGCAACTAATAAAGAGAAAATGGTATGGGATAAAGAACAGCATGACAGAAGGTAGTTGTCATGCGATAAAGAATGGAAAGAATTTCAATACATAAGGGCAAAACTAAATTATCTATAGGAAGAAAAATTGGCTCTCTAGAAAATTTATCATGGAGATGAAGAAAAATGTTCAAAAGTTTCAGAAACTTAATGAGAAAAAGAATATAAAGAAAAAGCAAGAAAGCAAAACAATAGCAAATATTGAGAAATGGAGAGTCAACCTATGAATTTTAAGTGTTCCTAAATAAGATCAAAATTTTGTGTCTATAAAAATTCCCCTGATATATATAATTCTTATTATATATATATGAAATGCTCCTGATATGTATATTCTATATCTATTTTGCTGTATTTTAATGCTTCTGATATATACCAGAATTGATATGTATATATTTTAATATGTTCTGATATATCTGATGGTATATATCAGATATAGCAGGATATAGTAATATATTCTTAAAAAACATAACTACAGAAGTAAGCAATATGTTCTGATATATACTTATATATGTTTTTTATATATCAGAATATATATTTTACTAGCTATTGATGCTTCTGACATATATATATTCTGATATATATAAGAAGTATTAATATCCAGTAAAATAGACACCAAGTTTCCAGTTAAGTCTATAAATTATTAATATAAAGGGTCACTGTGTTCTAGGTGATATTAATGGTAATACATCTGTAGGCATCATGGAAGGCATTTTAAACTTCAAGGATAATGAAAATTCATGAGCAACAAGGTGGAAAGTAAGATGCAGTTTTTGTTCAAACGGACCCCAAGTGGGCTGACTTCACACTATTGAAATATGAATGCCAATAAAAAATGAGACATCATGAACAGAAAATACCCAGTAGAGTTACCATTCATGTTAAGCTATTAAGGCAACAGCTAGATTTATTTTTAAAAAATGCAAAGCCTCAGAATGCGTCTGTTATGTAAACGGTATGAAAAAAATAATTACTCAAAGGCATTCTTTAGTGAATTGAAAGGTTAATAATTCAAAACTGTATTATTTTTAAAGAATAGATAAGCCATTAGGTGAATTTTGAAACAGTATAAATATAGAGCTTAGAATAAAAAATACTTTAGTGTAACAAAGCAAAATATAAATGTTAAAAAATTATTAAAAAGCATAATTGTATAAATAAGCAATATTATAATACTAGTCTGGATTTTGAACAATTGATTACAGGCACTTTCGGTTCCAGTCACAATGGAGTAGCTAGTATTGAATTTAATCTCCCGTAGTAAACAACTATAAACTGGAAAATATACATGAAACAAGAGTTTCAGGCATTGCACACTGCATGGAGTTGAAATCTTTCAGTGAAGCATTCAAGGTAAGATCTACATTCACTCAGGTTTTCTGTTAGGGGCATTTCCCAGAGTTTAATGGTGATATGCCACTCAGGCAGAGAATCTTAGCCTCTCTGGACAGAGGAATCAGAGAGGGGAGTTTATGTTTGCTAAAACAGCAGCTGAATTGAAAGGGCGGAGTACCAGAGAAAAAGAGCTGCAAAGGAGATTCAGAAATTTGTGTAGGGGTTCCTCTTAGGGTCTTGACCAAATCCTAAATTGTGCAGAGACAGGATAAGACTGCTGAACAAGGCCTATAGGGCTAGCAGATAATTGCTGTTGAGGTAGAAGAGAGATTGCATAATGCTAAGGAGGTATTGGAGCCAGAGTAGGGTGATCTTAGTGTACATCCTGATCAAATTGAAGACCTCAGGGAAATAGTTTTCAGAGTAGGTGCCACATCCTAGGAATAATGGCTTTTAACAAACATGGAGGTCCTTAGGTATTTAGGACTAAATTCAAACTAAACCAAATCCTCAAAAAACCTAAAATCAGATACTTATAGGATCAAAGTGATTCACCAGTAATTTATTGTCTGTTAGACAAAATATAGCCCTTATTGAAGGAAGATGAAATAATCCAGAATCTACATAGTATTCTAGCTACAATGTTAAAAATATAATAAAAAATTACTAGATGTGTAAAGAAGAGATTGTGGCACATAACCAAGATAAAAATCAGTCAGTAGAAGAAGGCCCAGAGATGTTGAAGTGTAAAATTTGGAAAGACTTTAAATTACCATTATAAAAATATTATTTATAGCAGCATGATTTATAATCCTTTCCAACCCAGGTGTCCATCACTGACAGACTGGATTAGGAAAATGTGGCACATATACACCATGGAATACTATGCAGCCATAAAAATGGATGCGTTCATGTCCTTTGTAGGGACATGGATGCAGCTGGAAACCATCATTCTCAGAAAACTATCGCAAGAACAGAAAACCAAACACTGCATGTTCTCATGCATAGGTGGGAAATGAACAATGAGAACACTTGGACACAGGAAGGGGAACATCACACACTGGGGCCTGTCGTAGGGTGCGGGGAGAGAGGAGGGATAGCAATAGGAGATATACCTAATGTAAATGACAAGTTAATGGGTGCAGCACACCAACATGGCACATGTATACATATGTAACAAACCTGCACGTTGTGCACATGTACCCTAGAACTTTAATAAAAAATAAAATAAAAATATTATTTATATAAAACAATTTAGAGAAAAAATATATACAGTCAAACAGATGTGATGTTTTAGCAGAGAAACAAAAAGTATAAAAAATAATTAAATGGAAATTTTAGAACTAAAAATAATATCTAGAATAAAAAATTGAATGGGTTTATAAACAGAAGGGACTAGTAATCTTAAAGGGAAACATAAACTGAAGCAAATAGAAAAAAGATAATGTAAAAATTAAAATGAACAAACATAAAAAAATCCAGCATCTGTCACAACATTAAGTGGTTTAATATATATTTATTTGGAAACCCGTGAAGAAAGAAGAGACAGAATATAGTAGAAGAAGTGGATGCAAATTTCCTAAAATTGATGAACAACATCAAATTCAAAATGTATTCCTTTTTGCTTAGCAAAAAGAAACAAAGCAGGAGGTATCATGCTGCCCAACTTCAAACTGTACTACAAGGCTATAGTAACTGAAATGGCATAGTACTAGCACAATACCAGACATGTAGACCAATGGAACAGAATAGAGATCCCAGAAATAAGACCACATACCTACAACCATCTGATCTTTGGCAAAGCTAATAAAAACAAGTGATGGGAAAAGGACTTCCTGTTTAGTAAATGGTGCTGGGAGAACTGGCTAGCCATATGCAGAATATTAAAACTGGACCCCTTCCTTATACCATATTCAAAAATCAACTCAAGATGGATTAAAGACTTGAATGCAAAACCTGAAACCATAAAAACCCTAGAAGACAACCTAGGCAATACCATCTGGACATACAAACTGGCAAAGATTTCACAATGAAGATGCCAAAAGCAATTGCAACGAAAGCATAAACTGACAAATGCGATCTAACTAAGTTAAAGTTTTGCTTCTGCACAGCAAAAGAAATTATCAACAGAGTGAACAAACATCTTACAGAATGGGAGAAAATATTTGCAAACTGTGCATCTGACAAAGGTCTAATATCCAACATCTATAAGGAACCTAAACTAATTTACAAGAAAAAAAAACAAACCCCATTAAAAAGTGGGCAAAGGACATGAGCAGACAATTTTCAAAAGAAGACATACGTGTGACCAACAGCATATGAAAAAATGTTCAGCATCACTGATCATTAGGCAAATGCAAATCACAACTACAAGGAAATACCATCTAATACCAGTCAGAATGACTATTAATAAAAAGTCCAAAAAAAGCATGCTGGAGAGGTTGTGGGGAAAAGGGAATGCTTATACACTGTTGGTGGGATTGTAAATTAGTTAAACTACTGTGGAAGACAGTGTGGTGATTCCTCAAAGAGCTAAAAACAAAATTATCATTCGACCCAGCAATCCCATTACTGGGTATGTACCCAGAGGAATAGAAACTGTTGTATCATAAAGACTCATACATGCACATGTCCATTGCAGCTATTCTCAATAGCAAGGACGTGGAGTCAACCTAAATGTTCGTCAGTGGACATACACACCATAGAATGCTATGCAGCCATAAAAATGAATGAGATCATGACCTTTTGGAACATGGAAGGAGCTGGAGGCCATTATCTTTAGCAAACTAACACTGGAACAGAAAACCGAATACTGTATGTTCTCACTTATAAGTGGAAGTATATGATGTAAATGATGGAAGTATATGGACACATAGAGTGGACCAACAGACACTGGAGCTCCCACAGAGGGAGGAGAGTGGGAGAAGGAAGAGGAACAGAAAAAATGACTATTGTTACTAGGCTTAGTACCTGGGTGATGAAATAATCTGTACATCAAATGCCCATGACACGAATTTACCTACATAACAAACCTACATGTGCACCCCTGAACCTAAACTAAAATTTTAAAAAAGCTCAGCTTGGCACAGTGGCTCATGCCTCTAATCCCAGCACTTTGGGAGGCTGAGGTGGGCAGATCACTTGGGCTTAGAGGTTCAAGACAAGCCTGGGCAACTGTGAGACTCCAGCTCTAGGAAAAATACACACAACACAAATAGCCAGGTTTGGTGGTGCATGCCTGTAGTCACAGATACCCAGGAGACTGAGGTGGGATGATCACCTGAAACTGGGAGATTGAGGCTGCAGTGAGCCATGATCATGCTACTGCACTCCAGCCTGGGTGATAGAGTGAGATCCTGTCTCAAAAACAAACAAACAAAAATTGTTAAAAAAGTATCCTTTAAGCAGGATAAATACAAAGACTACACATTACTTTACAGGTTAGCTGGTAAAAAATAAAAGTATAAAAAATTATAATACCAGCCAGAGAAAGAGGACAAAATTTTTAAATAATAAAGTGACTTCTCATTGAAAACAAAAAGAAGCTAGAATAATAGAATGTGATCCTTAAAATCTTAAGGAAAAAAAGCTGTCACTGGAAATTCTACATCCAGTAAAAATGTTCCTTAAAAATGAAGATGAAATAAAAGAATTTTAAGATAAAGAAAAACCAGGACAATTTGTTGCTATTAGAAACATACTACAAGAAATAGTAGTAGGAAGTTCTTCAGGCTGAAGACAAATAATACAAGATGAAAGCATAGCTCTTCAGAAAGGAAAGCAGAGCACTGGTAAATATGTGCATTAAAAAGTTCATTAAAATGTCCTTAAATTTTTCAAAGTAGAAATAATGAAAAATGTGTGATAAGATTTATACAGATTTTAGAGTTAAAATATATGACAAAAGTGACAAAGGGCAAAGAAAGTTAAAAGGAATTTACTGATATAGGTTCTTACATTTTATGCTATGTCAAATAACATTAATTGTGAATTATGCTTGCAAAGGGTTAATAATTCATATTATGATCTCTAGCACCATGATGAAAGACAATACAAAGAAATATAGCCAAAAGACCAATAAAAAGTGAAAACAGAAGACCAAAAGAAGTCAATTTACCTATCCACAGCAGTAATTACATTAAATGTAAATGGACTAACTTTCTAGTTAAAAGACAGTTATTGTCAGATTGTATAGTTAAAAGACCCAGCTATATGCTGTTTACAAGACATAGCACCTTAAATAAAAGAACAGCATTGAGCTGAACATGAATAAATAGAAAAATATATATCATACAAATACTACCTCTAAGAAAAATAATGAAGCTACACTAATGTCAGACAAAAGGATTTTGAGACAAAAAGTATTACCAGATATCAGAAAAATTCTCTATAACAACGTTCCCCAATCCTTAGCCATGAACTAGTAGAACCAGACCATGGCCTGTTAGGAACCAGGTCGCTTAGCAGGAGTTGAATAGTGAGCAAGAAAGCATTGGAGCCTTATCTGCACCTCCTGTCAGATCAACAGCAGTATTAGATTCTCACAGGAGTGTGAACCCTATTGTATACTGTGTATGTGAGGGATCTAGGTTATGCACTCCTCATGAGAATCTAGTGCTTGATTCATCTTGAGACCACACCTGTGGAAAAAGTGTCTTCCATGAAACCAGTCCCAGGTGCAAAATACATTGGGAACCACTGCTCTATAATGTAAAGTATTAAATTTCATATAAAATATATATTAATAACAATCTCAAATATATGATTTTCAAAAATATAGCTTCAAAATACATAGAAAAGTGACAAATATATAAAAGAAGAAATCGATATATGAAAATCATTGAAGATTTAAAAACTTTTCTGTTAGTAATTATTTGAATAAGAGAAAAATTTAAATTTAATTTTAATTAAATTTAATACTATGACTCTTTATGATCTAATTGACAATTATAAGACACTATATACCCAACAATGACATATTACACAATTTTTTCCAGCGCACATGGAATATTTACCAAATTATAGCCTGTATTCTGAGCCATATGAATATTTTTTTTTCTTTTTGAGTTGGAGTCTCACTGTCACTCAGGCTGGAGTGCAGTGGCATGATCTTGGCTCACTGCAACCTCTGCCTCCCAGGTTCAAGTGATTCTCCTGCCTCAGCTTCCCGAGTAGCTGGGATTATAGGTGTGCACCACCACACCTGGCTAACTTTTTTTTTTTTGAGATGGAGTCTCACTCTGTTGCCTAGGCTGGAGTGCAGTGGTGCTATCTCAGCTCACTGCAAGTTCCACCTCCTGGGTTCACGCCATTCTCCTGCCTCAGCCTCCCGAGAGTAGCTGGGACTACCAGCACCCACGACCATGCCCAGCTAAGTTTTTGTATTTTAAGTAGAGACAGGATTTCACCATGTTGGCCAGGTTGATCTCGAACTCCTGACCTCAGGAGATCCACCCACTTTGGCCTCCCAAAGTGCTGGAATTACAGGCGTGAGCCACCACACCCAGCCACAAATATTAATAAGTGTCAAAAGATGGAAGTCATAGTGAATATATTCATTGACAAGAATGGAACTTTCCAAAAATCAGTATTTTCAAAGATGAGTAAGAAGTCTCTAAATATTTAGAAGTCCAACAACATAAATCTAACTAACTCATGGAAATTAGAAAATATTTTGCCTAAACAATGTGGGTGCAACATTTCTAAATTTATGGAATGTAGCTAAATCGCTACTTTGAGGGAAATTCATAGCTTTAAATGCACATATTAGAAACAAATGAGGATTACAATTGATGATGTAAGCTTTCACTTAAGAAGACAGAAAAATAGAAAATTAAATACAAAGAAAGGAAAGCAAAACAAGAGCAGAAAGCAAATAATAGAGAAAATTAACAAAGCTCATAATGTCTTCTTTAAAAAGATTTATAAAACTGAAAGAGAAATAGAGAAAATACAAATCAGTATTGAAAACAGGAATATCATTACAGGTTTGACAGGCATTATAAGCATAAAAGTGAAATACCATGAACAACTTTTAAGCCAATGAATTTAGCACCTTAGAAAATGGGCACATTCCTTAAGATATAATTGTTTCAAAACTAGATACAATAACAAATATAAAATCTGAACACTTACAGATCTTTTAAATAAATTGAACTTTTAATTAAAAACCATCTCTAATCTCATATTACTTGTGAATATTATAAAACATTTAAAAAATATTGATTTGCACACAATAGTGAAAAGACAGTGAATGAATGCATCCCGAATCATTTTATGAGACCAATACTGTATTGCTTTAATATCCTCAAGACACCAAATTTCAGACCAGTATCCTTTATAAGCTTAGATGCAAAAACCTTACAATACATACATATGCATGCTGATATTTATACATATAATACATTGTGGTCAAATATGACCAAATGTACTTTATGTCAGGAATGTAAGATTGGTTTAATATTTGGAAGTCAGTGTAGTTTACCAAGTTAACAGAATAAAAGAGAAAAACCCCATTATCTCTGATAGGTGCAGAAAAGCACTTGAAAAAATTCTACACCAATTAAAGATAACAATTCTCAGCAAACTAAGAATAGATGGAAATTTCCTCAGTTTTATAAAGGGTATCTGCTAAAAATCTACAGCTAACATCACACTTAATGTGAATTATTAAACATCTTTCCCTTTAGGACTGGGAACTAGGCAATTACATCCACTCTTTCTGTTTTTGTTTAACATTGTACTGAACTCCTAGCCAGTGCAAAAAAGCAAGACAAATAATTTAGGGGAATAAAGTTTGGAAATGAAAAAGTTATATTTCCTCACAGATTTTATGATCGTATACATACAGAATCGAAAAGGGAATCTACAAATAAACTATTTGTACTAATAAGTGAGCTTAGTAAGGTCTCGGGATATAATGTCATTACATGTGTATAAATGCAGATGCTATATATACACATATATATCCCAAACACTTGGATTTACAAATTAGAGCAAGTGAACCTTGAGCTGTATGTCACTGTATACAAAATTAATTGGAGAATGCATCATATATCTCCAAGTGAAAGTCAAAACTATAAATCTTCTAGACAAAAATAATAGTCAAAGCTTTCTTAGACAAAACATGAAACCACTAAATAGAAAAAAGTGAAAAATTTGATCTCATAAAAACGGAAAACTTCTACTTACAAAAGTCATCACCAAAAAAGTGAAAGCAAGCCAGGAATTGGAAAGAATATTCACCATATAGATGCTTCTCAACTTATGATGGGTTGTGTCCCGATAAACCCAGTGCAAGTAGAAAGTATCATTAAGTCAAAAATGCATTTAATGTCCCAATACTCATCATAAATTTAAAAATCTTGTCAAACCATTGTAGGTCAAGGACCACTTTTAATTTAATCTTGCATATGATAAAGAACTATTACTAATTGATACTTTAATGATAACCTAATACAAAATTATCTGAAGGCTTAAATAGGCATTTAATAAAACATATCTAACTAAGCAATATTCATGTTAAAAGGTACTTAATGTTCTTATCACCAGGAGAATGAAAATTAAAACTACAGGGAGATACTATTACATACACACACCAGAATGGCTACAGTAAAAAATATTGATAATACGTAGTGTTCATAAAGATGTGAAACAATTGTAACTCTTGTACAATACATACATTTAGGATTTATGTATTTTACTCTATGTAAATTTAATAAAAGCTGTCAGCATTAAAGAAAGTGATCATAAAAGCAGGAATAATAAAAGTAAGATAATCAGTGAAAGTAAAATGTATGCTAAAATCCTTGCCACACACTGGAGAGTAAGTAAAAAGTAATTGCTTTCTTGATGTTTTTAATTAGAATAATAAAATATTTCTGTATAGATTAACAAGAGAAAGAGATAATGCACAAACATTCAAAATTAGAACTAGCACAAAATTAGAAATTTAAGTAAATATCATTAATAGGGGAAATTTAAAAAATAAGACTATCTTGCATCAATTTATTTGCATAAATAAATTGAAAAAGGAGAAATAGATAATTTTCTAAAAGTACACAGCTTAACAAAATTGATCCTATTAGAGACAGAGAGTGATATAGGCCATTTATGCTAGAAGAATATGATAAAATTCTGGTATGAATTCCAGGCCAGATGTTTTCACAGGGAAATTCTAACAAATCATTAAAGATCAAAAAATCTCAAGACTGCATAAACCATGCCATAGCACAGAAAATCAAAGAAATCTTCCAAATTTTTTTATGAAGCAGGAATGACATGGATCCCCCAAACTTTCAAAGATTGCACTAAAACCCAGCTGACAAGTATAGACCAATCTTAATTTTGAATATCCATGCATGTATCTTAAATATTAACAAACAGAATCAAACAGTATATTAAAATATGGCCAAGTGGTTTTTTCTCCAGGAATGCAAAGCTGATTCAATACTAAGTAATCTACTAATATAATTCACCAGGTAAATGAAGCTCAGTAAAAACAATAAAAAGTATCGTATGATTATGGCTACAGATACAGAAGAGGCATTTAAGAAAAACATAAGTACTGCTACTTTCTTAATGATAAGATATATGCCTTAGCCCCAAAGTCCACATTGTGATGAAGGAAATAGTAGAAACTTCCCTGATAAAGTCAAAAGCAAGGTCATAATATTCATTCTCTTTGGAAATATTAACTAATGAAAATAGATAAGAAAAATTAACTAGAAATATAAACATAAAAAAGAAGAGGTAAAAATTACTTCTTTGTTTTCGAATGATATATGAGTGGACAGCCAAAAAGAAAGTAAAAATTACTGCAAACAATAGAATAATTTTTAAGTATCAGATTATATGATTATTATAGAAAAATCCATGGCATTCATATACATAAGCAGAATCATTGAGGAATTATAAAAAAGACGTCAAAGAAAACAAAATACTTAGACATAAATAGCATAAAATGGCCAAAATCTATTCAAGAGAAGTATGAATTATAAACACCCCTGAAAAACAACAAAAGTAACTTGAACAAATTGAAAGACATTGTTTTCTTGGGTAGAGTCATGCAATTTCATAAAAATGTCAGCAATCACAAATTTAATTATAAATTTAATGTAATTTAATAAAAATGACATCAGAGTTTTAAATTTATAGCTAGACAAATTGGTTACAAAATACATTTGAAAGAACAAACAAGCAAGACTAGTCTGAAAACAGTAAAAAAGTAAGAGCAATTGATGAACATAGCCCTCCTAGATATTAATGCCTTCATAAATAAAAGTGTGATGTAGATATATAGACAGACATCCTAATGGAACATAATAGAAAATCCATGAATAGACTCAATTACCTGTAGAAATTAACTATGACAACTCTGGCACTTCAAATCAATGAGAAAAGTAGACTCTGGAGATATTATAACCGAATCACCACTTAGAGAAAGATAAAGTGAGATTTATTCCTCAAATTACTGCCTTGATAAATTCACCATGGATCAGGAATTTAAATATAAAGCATTAAACTATACAATACTAGAAGAAAATACAAATTTGTCCACTAGCCGAAAGTGGGGAAAACATTTCTAAATAAGATTTAAAATCCAAGTTGAGTGTATTGGCTCGTGCCTCTAATCTCAAAGCTTTGGGAGGCGGAGTTGGGAGAATCACTTGAGGCTAGGACTTCAAGACCATCCTGGGCAACATAGCAAGACCCTGTCTCTAAAAGAATAAAAATAAAATAAAAAAGTACTTAAAATTCAGATGTAATATGTGAAAAAAGTGATAAAAATAAGAAAAGTCTTGCATGGTAAAAAAAAAAAATAAGCAAAATTTTGGAATCCCAATAGCCTGGAAAAAAATTATTTGCAAGTGTATAAAAAACTAAGGGTTAACATCCATAGTATATAAAGATCTACAGATAGAAATGAAAACAGCAGTCATATGAAAAAATTGGGCTAGGGAAAAGATAATTCAAGAAAAATAAATGCAAATGATTTTTACTCATATAAAAGGATGATCAAGTTTGCTCATAATAAGACATGCAAATTTTACTATTCACAATAGCAAAGATATGGAATCAAATGTCTATCACAGATGATTAGATAAAGAAAATGTGATACACACACACTATACACACATATAGATACACAATAGAATACTATTCAGCCATAAAAAATAAAATCATGTCTTTTGCAGCAACATGAATGGAATTGGAGGCCATTATGGTAAGTGAAATAACTCAGAAATAGACAGCCAAATAATGTATGTTCTCACCTGTAAGTGGGAGCTAAATAATGTGTACACATAGACAGTGTGGAATAATAGACACTGGAAATTTGGAAGGGCGACAGGGTGAGAGCAGAATAAGAGATGATACATTCTTTAATGAGTACAATTTACATTATTTTGGTGATGGTTACACTAGAAGCCTGGACTTCACCACTACACAATATGTCCGTGTATCAAAACTGCACTTGTACCCCTTACATTTATACAAATTAAAAAGTGCAAATCCAAGATGCTCTATGATACTAGTTCTCAATGATCAGACTGGAAAAATCCATAAGTTTAACAGGACCTACTATTACTGGGGCTTTGGGCATATTAGCACTTTCATATATTGCTGGTGAGAATGCAAAATTTTCCCCACTTTGAAGGGAAAGTCATTAATAATCTAGCAACATTATATGTGAATTTACCTTTGACCCAGCAATCCTACTTTAATATATTTCAAGGGTCATTGGTAAAAATACATAAAGGTATATAAATGAGTTATTCATTATAAGCATTATTTCTAATAGCTAAAGTCTGGAAAAATTGGAAATGTTTATCAAAAGGATGTAGTAAACAATGAAACATTCATACAGTGGAATACTATGCAGCTGAAAAAGGACAAGAAGAATTTATTTATTATGATGAAATGATCTTTAGGATTACTTAAATGAAAAAAACAGTTGAAAAACTATGTGGTACCTATCCTGAGGAAGATGGCAGGTATGCACACATTTGCTTAAGGTGAAAATGGAAAGATAAACTATAAAATTTTAATGAGAGGCTATAAATGGGAGAAAGTAAGTACTGGGGGATGGAAGCTAGATTTCCTTTATGAGAACATTTTTTTTTGAAACTTATTTGAAATCATGTAGGTATTTTTCCGAGTTCTCGAGGTTAAATTTCAAAAGCAATTTTTAATAATTGAAAACAAAATGAAATAAGTGAACTTAATTATATATCGAGTTGGTGGCATAACCAAACAGAAAGGTACAATTTTAAGTTTTTTTAGAATCTAGTAAGTTGTACAGTCTTAGTGGAATTAAGCACTCTTGAAAGGATATGAAGATGTAATGCTGAGAAAGGTAATTAAAAATCTTATTCTGCAGTGCATTTGAATTGGAAGTGTCCATTTTATAGTATGATTTATTTTATCTTAAAAATGTATTCTTTCTAGGTCTGTCCAGTAGCAACAAGCATATCCACAACTGGATTGTGCTCTCTAAATGACATTTTCCCTGAAAAAAGTGAAAAAACTGGGTTTCTGGAACATTTGCTGATTACAAAGTTTGGGGAATAAAAACGTAAGATGAATCTGGAGAATTATGTCATACCAAAAAGCAAGGAAGCTATTAAAGACTAGTACGGTGTAGGAAAGGACTTGGAGTTCAACCTGAATAGGATTTCACTGGTTAAACATAGTATAATTTTGAGCAACAATAAGAATAGTAACAGAAAATAGATTGAAACACATCAGATATGTTTAAGTCCAACAATTTGTACTGATACTAAAATTTAAAAAACACAAAATTTATTAAGATTTTAGAGTATGCTAAGAAATCAACTCTTTATTTTGAAAACTGATAAATGAAGGGAAAGATAACACATGGCTTTCCTGCATACACTGTACCATAGGATAACCAAGTGGTTGACGTAAGGAAGGCATTCCAACTAAGTAAAAAATGATGATAGAATGAGAATATTACCATTTTGTAACCCCTCTGCGTCCTGATGTTTCTCTTGATACTCGGGAAAGTTTCCTGCTCTCAAGTTACCCAATCCTCCTCCCCCTCTCCCAGGGGTCTGATCTCTTCTAATTGTGGGAGTCAAGGTGAGTTGGTGAACATGTTAGTCACTTTACATCACAGAGGCTTCTCCCATAGCCCAAACATTGGCAGCAGGAGTCATGTGTCCAGATACACCCAGACACTGTTGTTTAGAATAAGGTAGATCAAACATCTGATCCAAGATGGTGCAATAATATTCCTTTTGCTGGGGATTACGACGCAGATTTTCTGGTTAGTGTCCAACGAATACTTGAACTGGAAGGTCAAATGGTGCCCATTAAGACTAATGTAAACATCAGATGGTTGGTGTATACATTTTTTAATAGATTTTATTTTTCAAATCATGAACATGTTATGTCACTCCACTTCAGTATTTAATTTCTAATTTGTTAATATTATTTTAATTGGTAAATCAAAATTGGGTACATTTATGGGATACAAATTATGGGATATGTGATGTTTTGATATATGTAAACAATGTGGAATGATTAAATCTAGTTAATTAACATATCTATAATCTCACTAACTTATTTTTATGGCAATATATTTGAAACGTTTTCTTAGTTATTAGTACTATTGACTGTTGTCACCCTGCTGTTAGATAGATCTCAAAAGGTATTCTTCTATTTGAAATTTTGTACCCTTTGACCATTACCCTTACCCCTACTGCCAGCATTTCCTAACCATAATTCTACTCTCTGGTTCTATGAGTTCGACATTTTTAGATTCCACATATAAGTGAGATTATGCAGTATGTCTTTCTTGCCTGGCTCATTTCACTAAGAATAGTGTCCTTCAGATTCACCTATATTTTCACAAACGACAGAATTTCTTCTTCTTTTTTTTTTTTTTCCATTGTATATATATCCCACGTCTTCTTCATTCATTCATGCGTTGATGGACACAGGTTGATTTCATGTCTTGGCTATTGTGAATAATGCTACATTAAACCGAGGAGTGCAGATATCTCTTGACATATTGATTTCAATTCCTTTGGCTATATATTCAGTGGTGGGATTGCTGGATCATATGACAGTTCTACTTTTAGTTTTTTGAGGAAGCTTCATGCCATTTTCCATAATGGATGTACTAATTTTGCATTTCCACCAACAATATACAAGAGTTATTTTTTCTCCACACCCTTGCCAACATATGTGATCTTTTTGATAACAGCTATTTTGATAGCTGGAAGTTGATATCTGATTGTGATTTTAATTTACATTTCAGTAATGATTAGTGATGTTGGGCATTTCTTTGTGTATCTGTTGTTCATTTGCATGCCTTTTTAGAAATGTCTGTTCAGGTTGTTTGCTTATTTTTTAATTGGATTGTTTGTTCTCTTGCCATTGAGTTGTTTGTGTTACTCATAAATTTTGGATATTAACCTCTAATCAGATGTATGGTTTGCAAACATATTCTTCCATTCTGTAGCTTGTCTTTTCACTCTGTTGATAGTTTCTTTTGCTATGCAAAAACTTTATATTTGGTGTAATACAATTTATTTATTTTTAGTTTTGTTGCCTGTGTTTTCTGGGTTGTGTCTGAAAAATCACTGTTGAGACAAATGTGAAGATTTTCCACCACATTTTCTTGTAGTAGTTTTGCCATTTCAGCTCTTAGATTTAAGTCTTTAACCCATTTTGAGTAAATTTTTTTGTACATGGTGTAAGATAGGGATCAAATTTTACTCTTCTGCATGCGAGTAGTCAGTTTTTCCAATCTCATTTATTAAACACTGTCCTTGTCTCATTATGTGCTTTTGGTACCTTTGTCAAAAATCAATTGACCATAAATGTGTGGATTTATTTCTGGCCTTTCTATCCTTTCAATTGATACATGTGTATGTTTTGGTGCCAGTATTGTGCTATTTTGATTACAACCGTTTTAGCATATATTTTGAAATCATGCAGTGTAATGCCTTCAGCATTGTTCTTTTCTGCTCAAGATTGTTTTGATTATACAAGGTCTTTGCCATTTCATACCAATTTAAGGACTATTTTTTCTCTATTTCTGTGAAAAATGACATTGTAATTTTGATAGGAATGGCACTGAATCTGTAGATTGCTTTGAGTAGTATGAACGTGTTAACAATATTAATTCTTTCAGTCAGTGGACATAGGATATCTTTCCATTTATTTGTGTTTTTTTTCCCAACTTATTTCATTAGTATTTTATAGTTTTCACTCTACAGTTCTTTCAATTCCTTGGTTAAATTTACACCTAAATATTTTTGTTGTTTTTGATGCTATTGTAAATGGGATTGCTTTCTTAATTTCCTTTTCAGATAGTTTGTTATTAGTATATAGAAATTACTGATTTTCATATATTAACTTTATATCCTGCAACTTTACTGAATTTGTCAGTTCTCACAGTTTCTTGGTGGGGTCTTTAGGATTTTCTATATATAAGGCCATATTATCACTAAATAGAGATAATTTCATTTCTTTCTTTCCTGTTATGATGATTTTATTTATTTTTTGCTTAATTGTTCTTAATAGTACTGTATATTTATTTTTTGTCTAATAATTCTATTTATTTCTTGCTTAATAGCTCTTTCATTACTGTGTTGAAAAGAAGTGAGCATCCCTGTTTTGTTCCTTATCAAAACAGGGAAAAAGTGGAAGTAGACGTTCATTCAATCTGGCCGGTTGGCAAAGGCAAGTGTATAGCTTCACCTTTTCAGGCATCTGGTATAATTGAGTGAAAAGACAATGTCATCTCTTCCTCTGAGTCTCTTTCAAGGTGTAAATGTAATATTGGATTTCCTTCATTTCATAATCCAGTTATTCATTTCTTTACCCTCAGGTACTATTCCTCCTTTTCTTCATTAATGCCAAACTTTTTTTTTTTCCCTAATCTTTTGAAGAGACATTAGTATAGGCCACTATGCTGGTCTACATTGTAGGCAGCAATACCAGTCTAGTAAGTACCTCTCTCTCAGTCCACTCCCATTTAGAAAGAGTAAGGTTATGAGGTGCAGAATTCGTGGGTTATTTTTTACTTCCAGACAGTATAGCTGCATTCACTGTTAACCCCAATTTTTCCAGGTGGGCTGAGGGCACAACTCACCCTCATCAGGCCCTTAGGAATTCTGACAGAAGGTTTAAAAATATAGTTACAGTTTCTTGCTTAGGAATCATCCCAGCTTCTAGCTCTTGTAGTTGCAGCCTTGGTCCTAGGACCTCTGCATTAGGTAGGGGAGACAAATTAAATTGAGACAATATGGGGAAGAAAGAAAAAATTATAATCATTACAACAGCATATTCCTCCCTTGGTAAGAATTGCATAGTAATGCCAGCATCCTTTCCCACCCCTTCTTCCCAGTTCCACCAGAAAAACAAAGGAAAATATAGTGGGGACACATTTTTTTAGCTCCACTCATGTTGAGTGTGAGCACACACTTGTGAAGGTGTGTAAGCCAACCCTTCATGCTTTTATCTTACCCTAATTTAGTCAATCCATGTTTTAATTGCAGATTCTATGTCTCTATCAAACTATTACTCTGAGAAGGTTACCTCTATGACTATTGTTGAACGTTATGGGATATACAGTGTATTCCTTGGTCTGAAGAAATAATGGTTGGCCATCCAAATCTATTCAGTATCTTCTGTTCTTGTTTGTTTGTTTAAGTAGCAGTCTGAGCATTTTTACCTTCCACGGGGTAAGCAAAATCTAGCCTAGAATCAGTGTCTGTTTCTGTCAAGACTTATATTTGTATTCCCTTAGGGTTACCAGCATGTCTCACTTGCCAGCTATGTTTGGGCCTTCCTACTAAGGAATCTGCCCCATAGCCATTGGCAATTTCTGTCTCTTTTGCTGGCAGATTGAACAGTTTTTATTAGCATTATGCACCTGAGAGGGTGCAAAAGGAACATGTCTAGACTTAACCCCATCTCTGTACTGCTGAAATAGCCTCATGACCACTCATCTCATGGACCCAGGTGGCCACCTCAAATGAACACACAGGAATATCTGCTTGTCACTTCAAATCACCTCCCAAACCTGGGCATTGCTGGACATTGAAATTTAATGCACCTTTCAAATTTCCCTAAGGCTGTGGCTCATATGAGCATTCCTTTAATGACCAGGTTTCCACTTCCATTACCTTTCTGACTGACCATTTTTCTAGACCATTGGCCACTGACCATGATTTAGTAAAAACCCAAGCACAGGGGCTTTTAACACTGTTCAATTCTTCATTTGCTGTTGGAAAAACAGCATGTAACTCAGCCCACCAAGGTGATTTGTTTTTACCTTCCCCAGAGTGGCAGCCCTCTAAATAGCGTGTTGTCCATTCACCCAAGAATTGCCATCTGCAAACCCAAAAGCTCTTGAATAGTCAGTTGAGACTGTTTACAGGACACTGGAATCCAGCAACTCCCCACACATTTCCAGAGTCAGGCCTAGGGGAAAAGAGGCTCCCTGCTTGTGAGTATTTCCTCTTTGCATTCCTCAGCATGATCTTGTATAAGCCATTTCTATTTTACTATGGAACTCTTCTGGTCAGCAGCATCCCCATTTAGAGTGTTTCTGTGACATTATCCAAGACATCATGGGTATTTCAGGTTTCAAGATCATTTTACGTCTTTCAGTCATAAGGCTAGCTTCAATTAATGTCCCATAGCAAGGTAGTAAATGCCCTTGAAGTGGAAATTCTCTAGTTCAGATTCCCAGTATTAATTGCTGGGAGGTGTTCATAGTCTTTTGCCATGAGCAATAGTCTAGGCTTTGCAGAGGGCTATCATACACAGAATTTGTTCCTACCATTACTTGAGCTTCTGTTCTACACTGTGTGGACTCAGGGAATCTTACTGGTTTCCTTTAGCATATCCAATTAGTATTGTTTGAAGAGCAGATTTATATGCCTTTTGTTTTACAATACTAGGTGGAGGAAGTTTTCCCCAGTCAGACATAATATCCACTCCCATAAAGGATTTAGGTAAAGGAGACACAACTTCTTTAAACAAGACCTGTTTAAATACTCCAACTTTCATAATCCTATCAACCTTTACATTTTTATGTTCTCTCGATCTAATTGTAGTCCCAACCAGGGCTTCACCAATGAATCTTGGAACCACAGTGCATGGGGCTCCCATATCAAGGATTCCCAGGAATTTTTCTTCACCACTTCCTGACCATTTTATTCACTTGTGTACAGAAGACTTTGGATCCCCAGTAGGAGATTGAGCAAAGAGACCCTTGCCTATTTCTCAATCTTTATCTTGATTAATCTGCCTGTTTATTGCCCCAGGCAATTACAGATTTCTATTTGTAATCTTTGCCTTCTGAGTTTTAAAATTTCCCCAAACTGGGGTACAGTGTCAGCTTAGATAGCAAACAGAGAGATAAGGCATCTAAAAGAAAATAATATTTATTTGGGAATAAGGGCATTGCAATGGGAATATATAAGACATAGTAAGCTACGTGCATATTCAGGGAGGTAAAGAAAGACAAGGTTTTTAAGGAAAAAATGAGGAGGGTTACACAGTTGTTTTGAGATCATTACTCTTGGCTACGAGGATCAATAATAAGTGTGACACTTGTCCAAAATTGAATAGGCAGTTGCTGGGCAGATGACCCTGTAGAAGTATTTTTTTTTGTGCAAGGTTGCAGTTTTTGCCCAGGCTTTTGTGATCAGGCATTTGTTCATGAGAATTCTTCTCTTCATGGCTCTCCCTTGTCCTATTTGTCAGATTTTGCTGTTATTATTATTATTATTATTATTATTATTATTTGCCTCTAGGCAAGTTTTATTCTTTGACTCCTTTATCCTGGAAGGGGACTGTTAGTTGCATCTCACCCAAATGGAATGCAATGGGTGGGAATTGGGGGTTTGAGTTGTTTGAAGAAAGAGCTGTTGTTTTTAGCAAATGAATATAGCTGGTGTGTGGTATCCATCAATCCTTGAGTGCTTGGCCATGCAGACTAGCGAATGGTCAGAACATAATACCAAGGTTCAGGAGGTATAGACAGTAAGGAAAAGGGCCATTTCCTATTCCTGTCTATGTTAGGTATAATAGACACTGAAGGTTTTTTGTTTTGACTGGCTTTTAAAAAATTACCTAGGAAATGGAAAGTTTATAAACGTTCTTAAGTGAATTGTTGAATTGCTACCCCAAGTGGTTTCTTTACCTAGTCACCACTTAACTGGAAATACTAGAATACACGGTTCAACCAGAATTCAGACAGGCAGATAACCTGGCTGTTGCTCAAGCAAATATCAGAGTTTTAAAAAACAAAATTAAGCAAAAAAGACCTTTCCCTAAATAGCATCATTACCACTTAGCTTTGTATGACCCAATCCTGAGAAGTGACTCCATTTCGATTCTGACAACTTTCACATTTCTCCATTTTAATCAAGATCTTTCTCTAAAAGCATCACGAATGAATCACCCTGTGGTTAGGTTTTGATTGTCCCTCAGTTCCAAGATGGTTCTATCTCTGTTTGTTTGTCTGATCCCATGTTGGAGAAAGTGAATGGTGACTAGGAGTCAGTGTGAACAAAACTTTTAGCCACATTTCAGCAAATAAGTGAGTTTACCCAGAATGGCTCTCAGGCTAAGTCCACCTGGAGTCCATTATTAAGTTATCGATTTTGTCTGTTCTATAGTTTTTTTTAACTGTCATCTCAAAATGTTGGGCCAGCATTGTTCTGTTAGGAGTTGTACTTCCACAAACATTTAACGAGTAATTCATAAAAGTTTAAAAAGGAAAAATATGAAGTAAAATGTATAGCAATATGTAATACAAATTTGTACAGTAGTTTTGAACCATGAACCTAGGCTTAAAGGCAACCAATTGAATAAGTCAAATGACCATTATCCTGGCAATTGAAAAAGATAGGCATTAAGAGAAGTAAGAGTCTTACTACAGTCTGAAGCCTTATTCTGATATCTTGGGAAAAGCTGTCTATAGCCTGAAAATATCAACTTCTTATCCTGGTTTGTAGTTTGAATGTCACTAGTTATGGCATCAGGCAGTTTGGTGAACTTTTTGTGTGGCCCATAAATTAGGCATGAGACTTGTTCCTTAAAATTCATCTAGTTTTAGCTTACAAGGCCTTAGAAACAGAGCATTTCTCATTTTTCATAATTCTATGGAAGAAATTTAGATTAGAGGGATCTATAAGAACTCAATATATAGTCTAGCCTATAGGTATATAACGAGATCCAGAAAACAGTGCACAGAGCTTCAATCTAATGACAGGTGTATTATTGCCTTTCTATTAGAAACATCACTTTCTCTCTTACATTGGTCATACAGAAATCTCAGATTTAAAACCTCTTGTAGCTAGGAAGCCAAGCCAATCCAAGGCTGACTTTAGGTTTTACCTACAGTCTTAAGGTTCCTGGGCCTGCCAGGAAGTGATAATTTTGAGCTACTCACTCTAAGGATGGGAAGCATTGAAGCCAGGTAATATATGCATATTCTCAAATATGACATTTCAGTAAAAACATGAATAAAAGACATTTGTAATATAACCAATGTTTCCAATTGTATTCTGCTATAAAAAGAGACTAGATTTTCATTGGGCTTATGCAAATAACCCTTTTACCATACGAATACTCACAAATAATTTACAAAATTTGGAGGACTCAAGTAGGAAGTAAAAGCAAATGCTTTCATCTTTGTCCACAAAACTATATTTTACCAAGTTGCTATAAACTATGGATAGCTTAAGAGAGAAGATTTCTCTAAATCTAGAAAACAAAATATTTAAGTAAAATAACCAATAGTGTTTTAAGTAAAAGTCATAAAAACATTTTATTTATTTATTTATTTATTTATTTAGAGACAGGATCTCGCTTTGTTGCTCAGGCTGTAGTGCAGTGGGACAATCATGGCTCACTGTAGCCCCAACCTCCTGGGCTCAAGCAATCTTCCTGCCTCAGCCTCCCAATTAGCTGTGAGTACAGGTGTGCACCACCACACCTGGCTAATTTTTATACTTTTTGTAGAGACAAGGTTTTGTCACGTTGCCCAGGTGTTGACCTCCTAGACTCAAGTAGTCCACTCATGTCAGACTTCCAAAGTGCTGGGATTACAAGCATGAGCCATTGTGCCAGGCTTAACTTTAGTTATTTAATCTGATGGAATTTTGTTCTGCTTGGTCTTGATTAACAGTTTTATAGCCCCATTAGTTTTTTTATTCAAGTTTTGAAAAAATTTTATTTAATCCATTAATGTTAAAGTTATTAGAAACCTGTATTGAAGAGTGCTGGTTAGCGTTTTCCACAATTCTGAGTGCAAATGCTTTTAGAAAATAATTTAAAAAATTAATTTTGGATTACAAATATTTAGAATAGCCAAATTTAAATATAATGAAAGTTTATTATAATCAGTAGTTAACAAGGAGATCTAGTTACTTTTATACATATAATACTCAGAATAATGACTGATGACATATTAAATTTCTGAGAGTTTTATGCAATATTGGAATATTCATATAAATAACATACCACATAAATGTGACTGAAAGATCTGGCATTACTTATCATTTGCCAATGTTTCCCATACAATTTACCAAATAAACCTAATCATTTAATATCTCTACAAGATGAGAGGCATATTCTTTCGGGCTCTCCAGGGGCTTCACTGGATAATACCAAAGTTATTTCTAGGCCAAAAATACTAAATTTAGAATTTTGATCCTGGAGAAGCCTGCCAAACATGTCAAAAACTTCAAAACACTTGATCAAAATAGGATCATGAGTCACTGTGAAATAATTGTCATTCATTCAACCAAATTAAATAATTGAATAATCAGAATTATTCAACAGCAATACAGAAAGTTACACGGATTAAAAAGAAAAAAAAAAAAAAAACCTCTTAACCCTGTCAAAATCTAGCTTTCCTAAGTAATAATAAACCTAATAAAGACAACATCAGAAATTATTGATGTAATTTTTTTTAAAGCCAGTGATATGGTTAGGTCCTGTGTTCTCACCCAAATCTCTTCTTGAATTGTAAACCACATAATCCACACGTGTTGAGGGCAGGACCTGGTGGGAGGTAACTGGATCATGGGGGCAGTATCCCCCCATGCTGTTCTTATGAGATCTGATGGTTTTATAAATGCTTGACAGTTCCTCCTACATGTATGTTTTCTGTCTCGCCTGTTGCTATGTAAGACATACCTCTTCTCCTTCCACCATGATTGTAAGTTTCCTGAGGCCTTCCCAGTCATGCAGAACTGTGAGTTAATTAAACTTTTTTCCTTTATAAGTTACCCAGTCTCAGTTATTTCCTTATAGCAGTGTGAGAACGGACTAATACAGCCAGTTGCCAAAAAGATGGCGGGGGAAAAAAAAACCCTCCTGCAATGTGATTGCTTCTTCTTATGAAAAGTCCATTTAGATAACCTGGAAGTTGAACCTGATGAAAGCATTCTTGAATTTAATCAGACATAGGAAGAATGTGTGTCTAGTTACATGGAATAATTTGGATATATTAGGAAACACCGAGAGTGCAGAATCAAGTTATACTGGAGGAAAACATTGCTTTTTTTAAAAAAAATCTCTTTAAGATAAACTTTTCAGCATTAGGTCATAACAGCAGAGTTACAGGAGCTTTCAAAAGTTTGAGGAGACACTTATTCCAGGTCACCCCAAGAAGATAAAGAACTGAAGACAACGATGCATGAATTACAAATTATGTACTGCAAGATACAGCAAGGGTTGAACTTCTGAGGTATTAATCTGATTAATTTGATTATTGCCCCAGGCAATTTCAGATTTCTCTTTGAAATCTTTGTCTTCTAATTTTTAAAGTTTCTCCAAAAAAGCTGGAAGAGGAAAACTCAACCTCAAGAAATGAAATTACCTTTCTAAATGAAAAAGACAGCATTTCTGACCTGAAACTAGGGGAATTAAGTGGATCTAAGGAAGATATGTGACAGAAATAGAAACTATCTGCAGTTTAAAGGATGGCTTTTAAAGAACCAGATTTTGGAATTAAAAATCAAAACCTCTTGCAATTTTTACTACTAATATATCAATGCTTCAAAAAACTTTCTACCATAGGGGACCAAACAGGGTTCTACCATAGGGGACCAAATTTTTAATTTTGTATTAGTGTATTTTTAAAATCAAAGTTCATTGTTTAGAAAGAGTTATAAATAATTCCCTTCTAATTATAGAAACTTGATCACACACAAATTCCTCTCATAAATTCATCCTTAATGCACCTTACCGTGGCTTATTCAGACCGTTGGTGACATAAACTAAACTTTCTGCTTTGTCCTATACTTAGTCTTTCTTAAATAAGCGGTTATTTTGTTTTAGGAAAAAAATTATCTCACAAGATTCTTTCTCATACAAAATTATTCTTTTTTCTTTGTGACCTTCCATACCAGAAATACATCTTCATGACTGTAGCTTTCTTCACATTTCTCTCTCTCTCTCTCTCTTTCTCTCTCCTACTTACTAGTTCCTTTCTATCTTGTTCCTATCTCTTTCCCATTTTTTTCTCAGTAAAAACACACTTTATGCCTTTCTGGTAATTTTTTTTTAATTAAAAAAAAACCACACATCTTGCTTTCTTGGCACACTTTATATACAGAACTATGTATTTTAATCAGAATTTTAACTCTTAGTAACCTTAATTTATAGCAAGTAATTTTGAATTATCTGTCACATATTAGCATTTTATAGAAAATAATCATTTTATAATTTTTAGAAACATTTTTCCATAACATAATCTTCACACATATACTGAGACCCAAAATATATTTACTCTCTCTATAAAATGTAAAAAGCCAAGAAAAAACATATTTATGTTCATCAATTTGTTTCCATATTTTATCTTATTTAAAAATGGCCCAGACCTTTAATGAGTATCTATTATGTAATTTAACACAATTTTAAGATTTCAAATTACATGAAAAGCCCATTTATAAATGTTTATTTCATTTAAGTTTGCCTAATTTATTTATTTTGAACAATTTACCTAGATTACTTATGAAAACTGAGATATTAGGCAAAGCTAGTCATTATTTCAAGTTATTTTCCTATTAACCATTTTTATAGCCTGTGAGTATCAGGTGTTTACCTAAGTAAGAAACTTAAAGCTACATACGTGAATATTTTGCTGATAACTCAGGAAATATAGTTGTTTTAAATTAAACCAATAATATTACATTAGTCGTACTTATTAAAGATTTATACAAACAAAGATCATTCTGTTTTAGGCTGGGTTTATAGTTTTATAACCTTTGTGACAAACCTGGATACCTTGAAACATCTATCAGAAACAAATATAAAACTATTTGTCCAGTAAACAGGCAAAATGTATGCTAACAATTTTGAAGACATTTCTATTTTAATTTTACCAACAATTTTAAAACCAGCTTATTTATTAAAAAATTACTTAAGTCATGTGAACTAAAAGGCATTTGTGTTGGCACTCATATACTTTATGTGAGTGCTTATTTAAACCAATCTGAATAGAATTCCTTAAGGGATTTCTGGCTACCTATGCCAGATTTTAACATGTAGACGTATCAAACAACGTAATATACAAATATATGCATAAACACACCTAAATACATACACAAAAACACAGATTTTTTTTATGGCTTTCATTTTTGAATTTTGGTCAGGAGACAGTAAAATAGACAGACTCACCAATTTATAAAACACAGTTTGATTCAAATTACATTTTGATAAAATGGGACATGTTCATATGGCTAAACTTTATTACCTGATAGGTAATCTAATGAAGGCTGTGGACCAAAATTTTGGGTAAAGATGTTTTCACAGCAATGTTGTTTTAAAAGATGTTATTATTTAGTTTCAAATGAGTTTAGGGTTAAAATTTCAATGTTTACATTTTAGCTGTTTACTTTTCTTGTTACATGAGGAATCAACTTTTTCCTTGTCAGTCTGTGCTACTGTTTGGTTTTGCCAAGTTTTTAATGATAAATAGAACCAGATTTGATAATAGAAATGCCTCTAGCATATATGTGAATGCATTTGAAAAGAAATAACGGAGAAGTAGAGTTATCTAATGGAGGCAGCTGTCTTTCTTGACTTTTTATTCCCTGGTACTTTAGTCTGGCAAATAATAGATACTTTAAAAAATACCCCTGAGTAAATGAAACAGTACATCCCCTTATGTCATCTTTACAGAATAGTGCTAGAAATAGAGTTGCACCAACACCGATTCATTGCAGTTATTTAATATGTTCTGAATTCAAAAATGAGATCTACAAGGGTCTCTTTCACAACCTTCCCACCTCAGCAATAGCTCTTCTCTGTACAAATTCAGAATTATTTTGGTTGTAAGTTGGTAGGAACACAATTTTAGGCAAAAAGATGGATTTAGTCACTGCTATGGATTGAAGGTTTACGTCCCCCCAAAAATTCATATGTTGAAACCCTAAACCACAATGGTACTGTATTCGGTGATAGGGCCCTTAACTCCTTAACTAATGTTAAATGTAGGGCTCTGTCCTATAGATTTAGTGTCTTTATAAGAAAAGGAAGAAAGAGCAAAGCTCTCTTTCTGTGTTTGCATGCACTAAGGAAATGGAATGTGAGGATGCAGCAAGAAGGTGGCAGTCTACAAGTCAGGAAGAGAGCCCTTGCCAGAAACCAAACTAGTTGGTACCTTAGTCTTGAATTTCCCATCCTCCAGAACTGTGAAAAATAAATTTCTGTTGTTTAAGCTACCCAGCCGATGGCATTTTGTTATGGAAGCCTGATAAGACTAATACAGTCACTCCTGTGAGAGGGAAAGATAATGTTACAACACACAGGATTGAAAGAAGAACTGTAGGAAATCTAGTCTCAGAGAAGGCCACCAAGACTTGCTGTCTCTCACTTTTGTGTGTGTTTGTTTCTGTTTGACTTTATCCTATAGAAAGACTCTCCATGTGACAGCAAAAGCTAACTACTCAGACTCAGATTTACATTCTCTCAATTTAGCAATCCCAACAGAAAGAAAGGTCTATTTTTCTTGTTTGAAAATCAATCACAGAGAAGGACACTGGCCCTATTTAAAGAACACCCTCACCCATAATACAAATCTCTCTTGTTGAGGGGACAGTTGTTATAGACAAGGCCTGGGCCCGATGCCCATTGTGTGACTGTGGAGTAGAGAAGAAACATTCCATCAAAACCATGCAGAATGGATTAGTGGGGGTTCATTAAAGGAAAGGATGCTTTAATATATAAAGTACATGTGTCTACTCCATATAGGCTGGGCCAACCAGTTCTGTGATTTGGGGAAATCTAAGCATCTTCAAACCAATGCACAGGGCTTTGGAACCACGTCAGGTTTGGGTTAGTATACCTCTGATGTTGCTTCACATTTTCAATAAGTAGACTTTTTCTAGTCCCTGAGACTAACTTGTTGCTAAATACTTTGGTTCTGAATATGTGGACCCTGTTTTGTTCCCATTTTCATAGAGTCTGCCATCATTGTATCTCCAGCGTTTCCAGTTCCTCTCAGCCTGAAACTGAGACTTGAATTTATTCCCTTTACTTACTCAGGAATTAGAATTCTATGGTTAGATCTACTCCTTTAGATCACTTTTCTGCCTTTTTGATTCCTGAATATTATTTGCCTTTGGATTTCATATTTCAATGCTATGCCCATCTATAGAAATCCCTTTCTCTCATGTTAGGCCATGTGAGGTTGACTGATGTACTAGACTAAGGCTGGCCATCGTCCTGGACTAACACTTATTATTGATACTTCATCTTTCTGGAGGGGGACTTTCTAGAAATTCGCAGTGTAGTTGTGGTCCTCTTGATCCCCTTCCATCTCATCTTCAGAAGGTCTAATGACTCCAGGTTCCTCTTAGCCCTTTTCTGTCTGATCTGTCCTTTATAACTAGACCTACAATGTAAATTAAAAATTCTAACTCATACATTTACAGCCCATAAACCATGTCTCTTGATATTCACATTTTATGTAGTTTTCTCCCATATTGCCTTTGGACTTTGATCAATGGGACATTAGCACACATGACACAATAATAGGCTTTAAAAGCACTTGCACACTGGGGCATGTACTTATGGACTGCTCAGTTTTGGAGCCCTGAGTCACCAGATAAAGAGGCCTGGTGATTTTATTGGAGAGATCACATGGAGAGAGAGGAAGAGGTGCTAGAACAACTGGAACTGCACCAGTGGTTCCAGCCATCCTAACTGTGGTGCTAGACATATGAAGGAAGTTATCTTCGATGATCTAGCACCAATAGAAGAAAAGTCAGCCAAAGAGCACTGGGACTGCAGAGTTGTGGAAAATAATGAACCATTATAGTTTTAAGCACTAAATCTGGTGATGATTTGTTTTGCATAATACATAAATATTCTCTTTTTTTGGCCAAATATGAAACTGCTAATCTTGTTTGTGCACTTTCCCGTACCTGTTCCAGAAGTCAGAATGAGTGCTCAGTTATCAACAGATGCCTCTGCTCTATCTCTGATGCAATAAGAAGGTAGAATGTCAGTGTGTCACGAAACTCACTCTGCAGTGGGACTGAGGATATCCAAGTCTATTTTCTTTCCAAAGGTGGTAACATCTATCTATATGTGATTTCTCGTAAGCTGTGAGATGTTGGCTTTAAGAGCCTCAGTTCTCTCAGATGGTGTTATGAGAATTTAATGTGATGATGCACATAAAACGTCAGGCAGAGAATCTATTCATAGTGGCTATCATGCTTATCAATTTTACCTCTTTCTTTTCAGGTTTCTTAGGCTCCTGAATTTTCTGTCTTGCCCCAGAAATACAGATAACTGACTAGAAATTTGCAAGTGCAATATCTAACTGACTGAAGGTTTTAGGACCTTTGTCGTTAATTTTGAGAGCAGCAAATTTTTGAAAACATTTGTCAAGAAACCTGAATATTACAGAGATGACAAAATTTCATCGAAAAGCATTGTATTTGGATAAATACAAGGAGATGTTTGCCATATCAATGGGAAGTAAGTCTTAATAGTGTAAAGATGTAAATTCTCCCCAAATTGACCCACAGAATGCAATCCTATCAATATCATCTTCCTGTTTATAGCCTTTGTTACTTTCTTTATGGTGCTCTTTCATACATTCTTCATTTTAAAGCAATCACTTTTGTCCATCTTTTTTGTATAATTAGTGATTGTTCCTGTTCAATAAATCATATTAACTATAGCTTTATAGTTAATATCTATGAGAACAAGTCTTCTCAACTTTTCTTGAGCCTTTGCTCTTTCATGCCAATTTTAAAGTCAGCTTGTCAGTTCCTCTAAAAACACGTTGAGGTTTTTATTGAAATTTCATTGCTCTGTAAATTAATTTGAGTGGAATTGACATCTTCAGAATGTTGAGTTTTCCTATCCATTAACACAGTGTGTATCTCATTTATTCAGCCTGATTTAATGTTTCAAAGAAAGTTTTAATGTTTTTGAGTGTTGAGTTTGTGGGTGTTCATTTTTTGGTTCCAGTTTCATAACTTAAATATATGCATCATATATCAAATATAACCTTTAAAAAATGTGGGAATATGTCTTAAGTGAAATGCAGCCATTTAAAATGATGGATCATTTGGTGATATGGAAAGATCCATAGCACAGTAATAAGTGAGAAAAACCTTTCTATGATAGCAATGTTTTATGTAAATGCCATTTATATAAATATGTGTAAAATTATGGGTGTGAAATAAAGAGAGATATTTGGAAGGTTGTTAAAAATGCGAAGTCAGATACAAGATGCATTCCAGATGAAGAAACACTTCTGGAATGATAGAATAAGGACCTTTGAAAATTCACTACTCTAGAAAAGCAATGAGAACACTGGTAAAAATTATCAAACTCAAAATTTTCACGACTCTGAAAATTAAAAATTGCAACATTTCAAGGAATATTTATTCAGTAAAATCAACTGAATCATGGTAAAAATGGTAAGCTTTGTAGTATTTGAAGTTGCTCTAGTACCACCTCCTTTTTCCTAGCTCTGCAGTAGACATGAAAACCAACACCTTCACTGCTATAGTAGCTATGATAACTGCAAACTAGCAGCTAGTAGAGGAGGTGGCATGGGTTTACAACTCCAGAAAAGTTCCATTTTCATAAATTTGACACTACTTAACCTGTCTGGTAGCTTATTAAAAAAATCCTCTATTCCCAGGATTTGTCTTTATTTAATCTGGCTTAGAGCTTACTCTGTGTATTTGTCAAAAATAATCAGTGGCAATAGTATGACACTGCCCAAAGTTGCATTTCCAGTTGGGATTAGAAGAAGTAGACTACAAAATTTAAAAGGAAAGATTTTGGAATGAGATGTCTTCATTGAGTTTTGAAAAGCTCCAACATATTCCTGGGAATCTAGGCATCCATGCACATGTGCTTTGGTGTGTGCATACATAGGAAAGACCTGAAAAAGTTCTAAATTTTCATCTTTGGCTGATCTTGAGTCTCTGCACAATTGGGAAGTGAAGGCTAAGGAAGAGTTGTAAACTGCCTGCCAGAACATTGATGGCATACCCCAACACACATGCAGCCTCTCAACAAAGAATAGGACACTTACTGGTTCAAGGCACTTAAGAAAATCTCTGCCCCAAAATTAACTAATCACTAAGTTAATTAAGCAGAGACTCCAACGATCATGCACAACAAAGACAATACAGTTCAGAATCATAGGCATGTGTTTCTTAATAACTTGATTTGTTCTAAGAAATGCATTGTCAGGAGATTTTGTCATTGTGCAAACATCATAGAGTATACTTAGACAAACCTAAATGTTATAACCTACTATACACCCTATTGCACCTCAGCTGCCAACCTGTACAGCATGTTACTATGCTGAATACTGTAGACAAGTTTAATACAATGGTCAGTATTGGTGAATCTAAACATATCTAAATGTAGAAAGCATACAGTAAACATATCATGGTATAACCTTCTGGGAACACTGTTATATATATTGTTCATTGTTGGCCAAAACATTGTTATGTGGAGCATGATTACAGTTCTAAAAAGTCACCGAAGAACAACAACAACAACAACAACAACAACAACAAAACCTGGGGAGGGTGGATATTAGATTTCCAGAGATGCCACATTATAGTGTTTAAAATGTATAGTTTTTAATGAAAATTAAGAAATATGCAAAGAAAAAAGAAAGTGTGGGTCATATACAGGAAAAAGGCATTAATAGAAACTGTCCCTGAGAAAGCCAGACATTGGACTTACTGCAAAGATTTTAAATCAGCTATTTTAAATATACTCAAATAAACCATGCCTAAAAAACTAAAGGAAAATATGAGGACATGTCTTGCCAAACAGAGAATATCAAGAGAGATAGAAATGATCAAAGGGAACCAAATATAAATTCTAGATTTGAAAAGTATAACTGAAAAGTAAAAATCACTAGAAGGGCTCAACATCAGATTTGAGCATCTCAAAGAAAGAATCAGATAAATTGAAGATAGATTGATAGAGATTATATAATGTGGGGAACAAAAAGAAAAATGATAACAAAAAATGAACAGAACTTCAGAGAACTATGTGACATCACTGAGCATATCAACATGCATAATGGAATCCTCCAGAAGAGAGAGAAGAAAAGGAGTGGAAGGAATACTTGAAGAAATAATGACAAAAAATTCCCAAATTTGATAAAAATCTTAATCTATGCATCTTAGAAACTCAACAAACACCAAGTAGGACAAATTCAAAGTGCTCTGTATCTAGACACATCATAGTCAAACTGTTGAAAAGCAGAGAATCTTGAAAGCAGCAAGAGCAAAGTGACTTATTATGTAGAAATGATTCTGAATAATAATAGCTTACTTTTCTAATCAGAAGCCATGGACACAAGCAAGCAGCAAAATGATGTATTCAAAGTGCTGCAAGAAAATAACTGTCAGTCAAGATTGACAGCAAATCTGTGTTTTAAATCTATGACCAGCAAAATTATGATTTAAAAATGAAGAGAAAAAACCTTTCCAGATAAATAAAATCTGAGAGAATTTGTTGCTAGCAGAAATACCACACAAGAAATACTAGACAGAGTATGTCCGGCTGGAAAGAAAGGACAATAGATGGGAACATAAATCCACAAAAAGTTATAAACAGTACTGGTAAAGGTAACACAAAAACTCGTACACAAATTTTCTTTTTTTTTTTTTTTTTGAGACGGAGTCTCGCTCTGTCGCCCAGGCTGGAGTGCTGTGGCCCGATCTCAGCTCACTGCAAGCTCCGCCTCCCGGGTTCACGCCATTCTCCTGCCTCAGCCTCCGGAGTAGCTGGGACTACAGGCGCCCGCCACCTCGCCCGGCTAGTTTTATTTTGTATTTTTTAGTAGAGACGGGGTTTCACCGTGTTAGCCAGGATGGTCTCGATCTCCCGACCTCGTGATCCGCCCGTCTCGGCCTCCCATAGTTGCATTATTCGTGATAATATAAAAGGGGAAACAAGCCAAGTGATTAAACAAAACGTAACGTAGTATAGCCATGAAACAGAATACTATGTAGCCATACAAAGAAACGAAGTATTGATATATTCTACACATGGATGAAACTCGAAAACATTATACTAAGTGAAATAAGTCACAAAAGGCCACGTACTTTATAATTCTATTTAAATGAAATGTTTGGGATATACAAATCCTTAAAGACAGAAAGTAGATTAGTAATTGTCATGGACTGGAGACAGGGGAGAACAGGGAGTGATTGCTAAGAGTGTGAGATTTCTTTGGTAGGTGATGAAAATTTTCTGAGTGTGGTGATGGTTGCACAATTCTGTGAATATACTATAAATCACTGAATTGTACACATTGAAAAGTTGAATTTTAAGTTGTGCAAATTTTGTGTCCATAAAGCAGTTATTTTATAAAGGAAACATTCTGAGGTCCTTTTCCGGTCTGATACTTTGTTTAAAGAAGTGAGGTCCTATGCTGAAGCATCGTAAACATACGTGATGCAATATAGAAACGTACAGTTTTTAAAAGTGACAATACATTATATTTAAAAAGTTGTTATGTTGAAAATAAATCTGTGCAATTTATAAAATATTCAATGATTACAAAAGAAAAATCATCCTTTGACTCTAAACTTCATTTTACTCCCAAGAAGTAACCACAGTCAAGGATTTACGATAATATTCTGCCAACCATTTGCCTATTTGCTGTCAGATCAAGTCTCTATCCCTCTTTTCTCTGTTCTGTATTGCAGGGAACTCATCTTCCATCCTCTAATTTACCCTGTGGTTTCCAGGTAGCTTCAGCCAATGGAATGCACCAGTGCGAGACTGTAGCGGGGAAAAAGAAACTCACCTTGGCTTCAGGCGGCATCCCTAAGGCAAATGCCTGTATTCTGGGGAGACCCATCGTGATTCCAGATTCCTTTGGGTGGCCTCAGCACAGGGCTGTGATGACACCATCCACTCCCTTTGTTTCTCCAGCCTAAGGATTGTAGTGACTTTCTGGACTTTCTGCTTTTGCTAAAGCCTACATTATCTCACTTTACTCTGTTCAGCTTCTCAGCTTTCTGTCTTAGTCTGTTACACAGGTGTGTTAAGTTCCTCTATTTGAAATATCTAGGATAGTTTGTTTTCTGACTGGACACTGATTGATACAGTCTTCTTCCAGAAAATTTCCATGATTATATGTTTAGATACATAACTATCCTTTCTAAATATATAAGAGATCATAGTATTTATAGGTTGCCTTTTTATTTAACAATATATCTTGAGGTCTTTCCTATTAGCCTATGCAAATTGATGTCTACTTTTAAAACAGTTGTATATTATTTCGTTGTAGGGATATACCATACTGTATTTAACCAGTGCCCTACTGGTGGAACTTTTTGTTGCTTCCAGTTTTACGTTATTACCAACACTGATGCATATACACATTGTTGTATATGTGGGAAAATTTGGATTTTGAAAGAAATTGCTAATTGAATTGCTAAAGAGATTACCCAAATGTATACTCCTAGCAATGATGTATGTAATACTTGTTTCCTCACTTTCTTACACACAGTATGTATTGTCAAACTTTTAAACCTTTCCAGTTTGGTAGAGAAAAAAATCTTCATCATTTTACTGTTTTAATGGTAATTTTCAAATTATTGATGATACTAAAGGGGCCCTTGTCCTTCCTAATGTACCGAAGCCCTAGGACATGACCTGGAAGTCATAAGTTGAACATAACTCGAGATTGCCACATCCTGTATGAGAATGAAAAGCCAAAGGTAGGGCATGTGCAATTTGTGGAGATTCTCTTTCTTCAATATGGATCAGTAACCAATTCTGGGAACAAATGGTTATCCTATGAAGTTGTGTTGTGTGTGTGTCCTGGCATGCTCCTGTTGCATTTGAGGTCATGTTTACCCCTTGGAACCTTAGACAGAGCTCCCATTTGGCACTTTACACTGACTTGGAGGTCAAAGCTTATTCTAGAACCTCTTGCTGAAGCTCTTCTGTGGAGTCACCATTGAGTAGCTTAGTCGACAGAAAGAACTCCTGAAGATTAACTTCTAAAATGAGAACAGCCCCCAAGTGAGATTGTGGTTTGGGAGAACCAGTTAGTGGTATTTTTCCATATAAGCTTGAGAGTCATACATTGGAGCTTTGATGATGGAATTATTCACTCAAAGAAGGGCAGATGCCAGGAAAGGAAAGGAAGGCTTGGATAAGGTTTGCGGCCCTGGAGTTCCAGGTGGTGACCAGTAAAGAAGTGGGCAATCGAAGATGGGGTAGGGGAGGGAGGAGCTTGAGATGCAGGGGAAAAGGTTCCAGGGGGACACCTGAGCAGCAGATGTTGGGGAAGGAATCTCCTTGGGGGAGGCCGATCTGTGCAGCAGTGATATCTATGTGACCCTTTTTACTAGCAGCACCCCCACATGTAGTTTGGCCAGAAGATGGAGAGGGTGTAAGACAACAATCAGAAAAAGGTGACTGTATAATGTTCTAATGGTCACATTTATCCAGTTCAGGGATTTACTCTTTCTCCTTCTCCATACCCTTTGAAAGCTACAGATTTAGTATTTTTCCATTTCAAAGCTATTTTAAAACGTCTCAGCAGAGAGCTTATACTTTGTAGCATGGTTTTCTCGTTACCTTGAATGCAGCAGGAAAAGAGAGAAAGGGGAAGACATTGGAAAAAAGAAGAGATTTGAAAGTGGGGAAGAAGGAGGAAGAGGAGGAGGATCTGATGCTCTAAATGAGTGTCTCACTTGAGGCTACCTGTTAATGAATTATTTTTGGGACCCAATCCCTGTCAGTTGGTCACATAGATAAGGTTATTTTTATTCGGTCCCCTCAGTCACTGTTCATCGAGGGTTCCTTAGCAGTTTCTAATTTGAAGAGCCAGACTCCCCTTCTCTAAGCGTTCAACGTGGGATTGCTTCTTTGTTTTCTATGTGGGTAAAACTATCTCTGAGTATCTGTTTATCAGTTAGAGAGAAACTGCCATGTTTCCAGGCATCCTTTCCCCTTAACAGAAGGAAACCAAGCACCGTGCCCATCCTATACTGTCTACTGACCTCTCGGAAGGAAAACCTTGCCAAGTAAACAGCCCCGTCATCGCTTTCACCCCACAAGGATCTTCTAGGAGGGAAGAATTCACAGCCTGCCAAATGAAACACGCTAAAACTAGAAAAGTAATAAATGGTATTTTACTGCCTCTAGGAGCATATTACAAAAATAGAAGCTGAAAGTTAGAAAAAATGAAAAATTCTCTGCTGTAATATGGTGGATAGAACTGAATTTCCCTTAAGCATTTTGGTTTCAGGAAACCCATTCTTGCAATTTTCACAGTATCTCGAGAGTGAGATATTAAAACCCTTAATAAATATCATCTTTAGTTCAAGACAGCTGATTCAACATACATGACTATCTCTCAGCTTCCTCCTCCTTTGCCGTCTTCTGATTAAGAGGAATTTTCAGCTAGGCCCATCTGGACTCCTTTCTAGCTAACCTGGAGTTGCCTTGGCCTCTAGGCTAGATATTGCTTAACTAGACTGTATCATTTAAATTATTTTGCATACTTTCCTGCAAATTATTTTAAAAGAAGAGTGAACACACATGTGACCCCTGAGTTTGCTGTCAGAAAACGCAGCTGCCAAACGAAGCACATGGATTTCCAGATAAACCATTTGCACAGTTACATTACACAGTACGTTTCCCTGCTGGAGCTGGAACAAGTCAGACATGAGGAAGCTTGACTGTCAGAGACTCAGAGGTAATAGGTTGACTGAGAAGCAGGAACACGCTCCTGGTACCAGGGGACTGTGTGCAGCTGGAGTGAACTCACATCAGATGAGATGTCACACTTTCAGAAGCAGTGGAGAGGCATTTAACTCAGGCAAGATCTCTGCTGCACATGCTCCCTTTCCCCAAACAGCATGTCTATGCTGAGAGCTGAATTTATAAAACACCGCAGTGAGGCTGGCAGGCTAACAGCCAGTGGGGATGGGAAGGAGAAGAGGTGAGATTGTCTGTAATATGGGACCTGGTGGAAGTGGGTTGGCCTCATCTTTCTATTGCATTACATGGAAGTGCTCAGGACCTAGTTGCTCAGTGTTTCTTGCATGCAGAGAAGGTCTAGTGACTGGTGCTGAGCAAAACGTAGAATGCAAAATGCTATCTCTAGATAATAATGTTTTCACGGTGGACTTTTGGAGCTATTGTTTCTAGCTTTGCTGCCCAGTCTGGAGTGTGGTATAGAGTGGGGATTTCAGGCGGGACAGGCCAGAGTGCCATGCTCATCTACACAGCAAGATACTTGATTCACTCCACTGTTTTGTTATTTGTGTGGCATCGAGTGCTCTCTGTAAGATAGTACTGGGCCGTGCCTGCTTTATCCCTTTATCACTTGCCTTGACTTTTTCAATAACAACCTAATCCTGTCTCAAGTCTCTCCCTATTCCAGTGCCACTGCGAGCCACACACTGCTTAGTTCTAGGGGCGTATATGAAGGTGCAGCCCCTTCCATTAAGGATTTTTCAGTGTTTATGGGGAAACAACCAGGAAAGAGACCAGTTAACTACAATTCAACTAGAGTAGCCGAAGACACAGACAACATGCTGGAAGAGTGTCAAGCATTTTTTTCTCCCAGTAAGCCCTTGAGATTTTTAGTCATTGATTTTAAATGAAGGGATATAGTTTCATTATCTGTAAATAGTTAATTTGAGTCTTTTGGCAGGAAGAGTAGGGTTTATGGTTCTCCAGGGAAAGTGGTAAATGAGGGTAGTCCTCTCCAATTCATAGATTAAAAGCAAGGCATTGAAGTCTATGCCTCAAAAAAAATCAAAAGTGTGTATTTAAATTATTCCCAAAATATAGCTAGAGATACATGAATCTATCATTCGTCATAAGCAAATACATTTTCAGGACTTAACAGAGGAGCTCTAACTTAAAATTGATGCCAAACCTCGGTATTTATATTAATTGTGTAACTCAAGAAAATTCTCTCCTTATATTCACAGTTCCCTTAAATTTTATACATGTCTACTCAATATGCACAGATGCAAAGTTCCCTGCCAGGCACCAGAGGCAAATTGAGGAGGGAGAGGGAGCAGCTGGCAGAGTCTGAGGCTGTGAGCCATGGCTTTCCTCAAAGAAAAGAAAGAGAAAATTTGAAGTGTCTGCAGGAAACAAGAACTTTCATTCTTGTTTTAGGCTGATTCCTTTGCTAGCTTGTCTATTAGAATTTGATAAATCCTTTAAATACATTTTGCATTAGACACCCAGATAACCAGAAGACATATGGTGCTAATGCTTCCCTAGCCTTTTATGAACAGAAGCAGCTGGTAAGCAGAATGAAATTTTAAAAAAAGGAACAAGTGAGCCTCAGGAGATTGAAGTTGTTATCAATCAGTCTTGAGTTCTTCAGCTTCACTGACATCTTTAACTAGCAGGAGGGGGCGGGCACAGGATACAGAACAGGTTGTGCTTTGAAGAGCCTGGCTGAAACTTGTGTCACCTGTGGCAGAAACAGATGCTATCCTCTCTGGGCCAATGGGCCTCCGTCATGACAGTGCATAGGAAGAGAACCTGTTTCTAGGGACACGAAGCTGTTCCAGGGGCTTTACGGTAGTTGGAAGGCCACTGGTTGGTGTTGGCCATACAGCTTGTGAGTGTGGGTGGTGGGCACTGGTCAGACCACCCTCTCGTTTCTCCCTTTGCTCTCAGAAGCAGCTCCTATTTCATCTTGTAAATCAAAACCACAATAATTATTCTTGGAGCAAGTCCAAGCAACCAACTAGAATGATTCATAATCTCATTGAGAGTTCATTTTTTTCTCAATCAGTTTCAAATTATTTGGCTCCATTTATGTAGCTTGTTTCACCTACTACATTAAGCAAATTTCCAAAGGCTTATGGGACCATCTCTATTTCATTTGAAACCCCTATTCTGCTAAACTTATTGTTTAGTGAATGCCGAGCATGCACCTAATGTGGCACTAGGCACTTTGCCTCCATCATCTAACTTGAGTCTTGTAAAGATTGTATTGCCCTTCTACAGATAAGGAAACTGAGGCTCAGAGAAGTTAAGCAACCTGCCAGAAGGTGAGTCAGATAGTAAGTGACAGCATCAGGATTTTAACTCCATCTTCTCTGACTCCAGAGCCATTCTCTGATCTTGCCATTTTTTTTTTTTTTTTGATACATGAAGAATCATTGCTGAGGTCTTTCCATTACCCAATGTGATCTTAGACAAAGATTGATATGAAAAGAATTTACCTGTGCCAAGACAAGACTCTTGAAAATGATTCTAAGTGTGCCTTTTTAGGGTCACATCATAGCTGAAAAGGATAAGGATAATTTTAAATACAGGATTAGGTAAACGTCAGAGGATTCAGAGAATGGGCATCAGCCCGAATTTTGCATCTTTGGCAGGGGGATTCAGGATGGTCCTGGCCTAGTGCTCTTGGAAGTTTGGGCTCACAGGATGAGAGAGCAGGGACCAAGGCCTGCTAGGAGTGGATTCTTTGATGAGTTCTGAAGCTATATGAGGAAACTTGCTGCAAAAGCTGCAACCCCTATGTGCTCTTGAAAAACATCTCGTTCTCCTCCAAAGCTATATTTTAAACATGAGGTGAGTGGTCCTAAAGAGGAAGGTGCAGCAATCATTCCTCTGAAAGGAATGAAGATTTCAATATCCACTGACAAAAATATGCTCCATTAAGCAGCTGAAATAAATAAAACCGTCAGTCGATTTCTTTATAGATTTTCCAAGACGGTGCTGCCGGCCTGTTCCTCTTCAACTACAGGCCCAGACAAGCAGCTCTGCTTCATTTTGTTAGCTCCTACTCCTTCTTAGGAGGGGAGGTTATCAGACCTGGTGCCCAAAAGGAGACAAGAGAGGAACCTCATCTCCCAAGCCCTGCGTATAACATAGGTTTAACCCTACTGTCCTCGCCTTCCTTGTTACTTGACTTTGAGAACAAATCATCCTGCTAACAATGTCTGACACAGCTTTGTCCATTTATACGAGTGATCACAGGGCTTTATTCCTGCTGATGCTCCAGCTTCCTCCGGGGACTAGTCCCTGACACTTTTATATGCTTTCTACTTACCTGAATGCTTCCAAGCACACCATCTCATTTAGTCCTCATATTAACTCTATGGGATAGGCATTATTAGATAATGAAACCAAGGTTTGAGATCATAGAGCTCATAGAAATCAGAGCCGGAATGCAAACTCACACTTACTGGCTCAAAGCCAATGCTTCTTAACCGTTACACCACACTGCCTTTTACAGATATGGAAATAGAGGCCTGGGAAGGTGAGTCAGCCTTAACACAGAACCAGTAATGGGATACATAATTGATCTTCATTACAACTCTCTACTGTTGGATCTTAAAAAACTGATATTTTTATTATTTGTTTACATATTCATTCATTTTTAAAATAGATTTTCTTTTTTAGAATGGTTTTAGATGTAAAGAAAAATTGTGATGATGATATATAGAGTTCCTATATACCTCTCATTCAGTTCTCCTATTGTTAATATTTTATATTAATATACATTTATTATAATGTACAAATATTGATACACTGTCAACTAATTATTAATTCTGAATACTATTACTAGTTATTATTAACTAATGTCTATATTCTGTTTTTCTTAGTTTTTACCTAATGTCCTTTTTCTGTTCCAGAATTTTATCCAAGATACCATGTTACCTTTAGTTATTGTGTCTCCTGAGGCTCCTCTTGGCTGTGACTTCTCAGACTGTCTGTTCAGGCTACTATGACAAAATAGCATACACGGGGTGACACATAAACAACAGAAATTTGCTTTTTGTAGTTCTGAAGGCTAGAAGTCCAAGATTAAGATGCTGGCAAATTTGTGTCCAGTGAAAGCGCCGTTCCTCATAAACAGAACCTTCTTCCTATTCTTACATGGTGTAGGGAATGAAGGATCTCTCTCAAGCTTCCTTTATAAGAACACTAATTCTCTTCAGGAAGGCCCCACCCTCATGACCTAATAATCTCCCACATCATCACCTTGAGGTCTACAATCTCAACTATGGATTTAGGGGGGATGCAAATATTTAGACCATAGCACGGGCTTTCTTTGTTTTTTATGACCTTGACAGTTTTGAGGAGTACTGGTCAGCCATGTTGAAGGATGTACTTCTACTGGGATTTGTCTGATGTTTTTCTCATAACTAGTCTGTTTTGGATTTTTAGGAGGAAGACCACAAAATTAAAGTTCCTTTTCTTTTTCTTTTTTTTTTTTTTTTTTGAGATGGAGTCTCACTCTTGTCTTCCAGGCTGGAGTGCAATGGCGTGATCTTGGGTCACTGCAACCTCCGCCTCCCGGGTTCAAGTGATTCTGCCTCAGCCTCCCAAGTAACTGGGATTACAGGTGCCCGCCACCATGCCTGGCTAATTTTTGTATTTTTAGTAGAGATAGGGTTTCACCACGTTGGTCACGCTGGTCTCAAACTCCTGACCTCAAGTGATCTGCCTGCCTTGGCCTCCCAAAGTGCTGGGATTACAGGCGTGAGCCACCGTGCCCATCCTAAAGTACCATTTTCATCACATCATATCAAGGGTATGTGCTATCAATATAATTTATTGCTGTTGTTGCCTTTGATCCCCTGGCTGTAGTAGTATATATGTAAGGTTTCTCCACTGTGAAGTTATTGTTTTTTCTCCCCTTTCATACTATACTCTTTGGAAGTAAGTCACTGCACAACCCATGCTTAAGGAGTGAGGTGTTATGCTCCATCTCTTTGAGAGCAGAGTATCTATATAAATAATTTGGAATTTTTCTGCACAAGAGATTGTCTCTTTCCCCCATTTACTTATTCAGTCATTTATTAATGTTTATATCCGTATGGACTTCTGGTTATTTATTTATTTTTGACATCAAAGATTATCTAGTCTACTGTAGCAATAAGAAAGTAGTAAGTTAGTAGAACCCCATCTTGCTTTAGTTAAGCAGTAAAAGTTCCTGGTTATTCTGAAGAGGTAGTGATAGTTGAAGGGCATAGACTTTTTATGGGCTTGTTATTGACACATGGGGTGGTGGTTCTGAATGATATCACTGTCACTGGTATTCTATTTTTTTTAGAGGGAGTCTCACTCTGTTGCCCAGGCTGGAGTGCAGTGGCACAATCTTGGCTCACTGCAACCTCCACTTCCCGGGTTCAAATGATTCTCCTGCCTCACCCTCCTGAGTAGCTGGGACTACAGGCGCGTACCATCATGCCCGGCTAATTTTTGTTTCGTATTTTTAGTAGAGACGAGGATTTTCTGTGTTAGCCAGGATAGTCCCGATCTCCTGACCTCATGATCCGCCCACCTCGGCCTCCCAAGGTGCTTTATTTTACTGATGAGGAAATGTAGTCACAACTACTATGAAACCACTGATCTGGTTCATTTCCCACCCGCTGCATCTTTCCCTGTTGCCCACACCTGGCCAGGTTTTGTGGGAATCCAGTAGCTTTCTCTAAATTGGAGAACTGTTTTCATTGTTAATCTGAATTTCGACAATCACTTTACACCTCATGGCACCCAATCTCAACTAGAGTGCTCTCGGCATAGTGAGGAACAACAAGCCACACTTTTCTTTTTTAAGGCACAGAGGGCAAGACTATATCAAGTTTGTACAGCTGTCTTTATTTTCATTGTTGTTGTTTTTCTGTTTTGTTTTGTTTTGTTTTAGGCTTTTAGCAGCCTGAAGCCATGGTTTTTAGTGTCTATCTCTAGTGATAAGTGGAAAAGAGGTATAGGAAGGGGCTTTACTGGCCCAACCAGAAACAGAAACTAAGAACTCATGTCCGTATTCTCTCCCTTGGGCACCAGATAATTTTTAATGTCCTGAAACTCATTCAAGAATAAGAGATATACGGTATTTTTGTTTTCCCTTAAGTATGTATTGTATGTGTGGGATCCATTTTGGCAAGAGGAGCCAAACCTTGGGATTTACATTAGCATAGGAGAAACTGATTTGTAAGCCTTGACAGCAAGACTGAAGTTTTATCCACCATACAGATAGGATTTCATAAATAGAAAACTGAATCCAATCCATTATTATGGACACCCGTGCTGTTCATAGTAATCATCTGTACCACATGATGATGAATGATGGGCTCCTAGGCGTGCCTGAAACTTCCCAGCAGAAGGCTGGCTAGGACCCTTATCTTTCCTTCCCTCCCAAACCTTTGGTAGGGAAAAATAGCTTGTGTGAAGAAACAGTTTTACTGCCTTTCCTTTGGAAAATCTCCACATATATCTAATTCTTACTTGAATAGTCTTGACTTTCAAGTGTCATTACTTGGGCGAGATCACCCTGCTGATCTGGAGCCTCCCCAGGTGTCAGGGATTGCCAACTATATTTGCATGCTTTCTTGTCTGGTGCTGCTCCATAAATACAGTTTTATATTTTATTTCCATTACACAGTCTACCTTTCTGGGGCACATGAAGTGTGGTCTGAGCCCAGTGATGCGAACAGTCCTGCCGAGGCAGAAAGCTGCCAAAAGCACTTGGTCTGTTGGTGAAAAGTTGACCTTCAAAGAGTAAATGGGGCGCTCTCAGTCAATCTGCAGATGCGGAGTCGAGGGTTATACTAACATAGGCAGCGTAGAATGCTGTGGAACCACTGATGTATAAAAAAGAGATATGTGAGTTATAATCCTTCTCTGTCGCTTATTGACCCTGTGACCTTCGATAGTTACTTAGCTCTTGTGAATCTTTCCACAAATAAAAAGTAAAATTGGAATTTTCTATTTTATGTAATTTCGATTCGGATTAAATGAGACAAGGTATGTAAAGAGCCTGGAGTGTAATAGAGGATTCATAAATGTTAGTGGCTATAATTCTCATCATCAAACTCTTAACATTATATTCTCTGCGATTACATTTTCAAGATTCTGAAATCTGTGTGTTATAGTCCAGTGTATTTCTCTTTGGGCTTGGCTTCAATAAGAAGTATTGTCCTTCACAGAGGAAAGAGTGTCTTCTGACTCACACCACTACAGCATCAGTTTGAATTACTTTTCGTGATAGGATAATTTGTTCAGACACATTCTCACTTTCTCCTGATTTTATTTACGTTCAGTGGTGAGCATTTACAAGACCACTGGCTCTGGATATAATATACTGCAGCTCAAATAAAGAAATGTGTATTGCTACACAGGAATTGAAACCCTGATCATGACCTTACAACATTGAGCAGAGCCAAATGTCACAACAGATATTGGTACGTCTGGTATATCCTAGAAGAATGCCTCCCAGCTTGAAGGTGATCCACATGCTTTCAACATCTTGGGAGAGTTCCTTTTCCTCTGTCTCCCCATAGGCAAAACAAACTCACTTGCCCTATTGATATATAATCTTTATTGATCGATGGGAGAGGAGATCTCCTTTAAGATAGTACCTGATACGTAGCCACAGACACTCAAGCCTGGAGGAGACTTCACCAGCCCTTCAGTGCCAACTGCCCCTACAACAATTTGAAAACCACTTGTGGGGAGCTGGTGGTATGTCTTCACTTTTCTGCCAGGTTGAACTAAAGAAATATAAGCATCCACTTGCCATAAGAATGTTTTCCACTGTCACCTAACACAACATTTCTTAGCAACCTCTCCATATTCCTGGCGAGGTCTTCACATTATCAACCTATTTGTATCCTTTCTTTGACCTTCAAATGTCTCAAAAGAGTAAACACTCTGCCTGTTCCCTCCTTATCCCATTTACTGTCTGTCTCCTGTCTCCACCATAATTCTGAAGTTGCTTCTTGAGGGCTATCATTTTAGTCATCTGTTACTGGTCTAACAGATTACCTTTCCTCAATCCCATCTTCCTTCCTGGCTCATCTGACACTCTCCATCACTCTTCTCTTCCTGAAACTGCTTCCTTAATTTCTAATATTTTATACTATTCAGATTCTCCTTCTACTTGTCAGATTATTCATCTGTCTACTGGGCTGATTTTTCCTTCTTCGCCCACCTTAAAAATGTAGGCATTCCCAAAAGGCCTATTCTTATCTGTATTCTTTTATCTTCCTGCCCACTATTTTCTCACTCTTCTCACTTATTTACCATGGCTTCAAATATCACCTTCTTCCAGATGGTTCTCAAATCTTTATCCAGAGCTTAACTCTCTCCCAGTCTCCTGTTGTCTCTACTCAGTGGCCTGCTGAGCATTTTCACCTGTAGATCTGTTAGTACCTCAAAAGCAGTATCTATAAATCTCAATTTATCATTCATATTAGAGGTTTTCAAACTATGGTTTCCAGGTCCCTAAGGTTCATGAAAATGTCTTAAATGCCAAACCAGGTTGGGACTGATGGTTGTGAAAATGAGGGCTCTAAGTGCTTCTACTAACTGGGGCACTCTCTTTTTTTTTTTTTTTTTTTTTTTTTTTTTAAATATGTGGGCCTTCTAAGTGAAATTTAATTTTTAATCAAGAATTGTAATGCTAAAGAAATGTTTGGAAACCACTGAGCTACCACAGTTTGTCCTAAACTAGTTCATTCTACTATAGAGTTTTTAATTTTTGCTAGGAATCATAAAATCAAATTCCTACAGGGTCCAGGTATGATGTGGAAATAAGGAAAATGGCCTGAGTCCATGACAAAAGAAAGTAGTGGGGATTGCGGTGTGTTGAAGATAACATACTACTTCTAAAAAAAAAAAAAGGTAACTCAGTGTATGGGCTATAAATCCACATCTGCAATTTTCATCTTCTGGCATTATGAATTTACATTTGGGTAGCAATAGTATCCTAATTACCCAAGCTGGATATCTCGGATGGATTTCCCTCCCTCTTCTTTCTTCCCTGACCCGTAAGTTATCTGTGACCAAAGCCTATTGCTTCTTTTCTCCCAATGGTTTCCTTGTTTAGCCTTTCTATGCTATTACTGATCGTGGTTTATATTCTTTGTAGATTGTCAATGGACTTTTCCCTTGCTCCTTCCTCTGAGCTTTTCTGCCCACACTGCTCAGAATGTGTTCACGTTGTCTATGGTGAGAAGACAATGTCCTCAGTTTGGCTTTCAAGGATATCCACCGTTCTTATCTTTGAAATGCCTTATCTTTGCATTTACACAGAACCTAATTGTAATCATCTCATGATATTTACCATCTTCTATATTTTATGACTGGTAGTCATTTGTATCCATGTGTCACTTTTGTTACTAGATACCAGATTAGTACTAGATTATAAACTCCTAATGTTTCATTTTAATCCATGCTTTTTAGGATCTACCATGTCTAATAGGTATGGTTTCAGGTGCTTTGGACATAGACTTTGTCCTCAAAGTGGTCACAGGTGTCATAAAGACAGTGGTGCAAACAAATAATAACCACATTGAGTAGTGAAGGCTTATAATAAAGATATGTACAAAATGATGCTATGGGAATACAGAAAGGGAAGCAATTAATTCTGAACAGATTATAAAGTCTGTGAAGTGTCAGGAAAGGTGACATTTGTGTTGAACCATGAAGGATGAGTAGAGATTCACCAGGATGTAGGAAAAGGAACACAATTATAGGCATTCCAGATTGTGGAAAGATTTTGGAAATAATGTTTTATAAGGAATGTGGAAGGAATTGGGACTGTTTGTCTTGAAGAACAGATAACATATTTGAAGAGGAAATAGATTCTTCCCTAGGTAACAGCAGAACCAATATGTGGAATTTATAGAGAGAAATTTTAAATTTAATACAATAAAGGTCTTTCCCTGATTAAAGACTCTCAGCTTGGACATGTGTTGGTTCAGTAGTGAACTCTTTGTCATTAATTCTTAGTTAGAGGCTAAACAAATATCATAATCTATAGAAGAAGGATTTCAAAATGGAAATCTTAACCCTAAAATACTTTTAAAATACTTGTATAGGTGTTTCTATATCAGCCAATGTGACTATTTTGGCCAAGTTGAGTAGAACATTCATTATTAGGCTCATTAAGCCTGCTGGTTCTATCCATATTGCTCAACACAGAGTACTCAATAAATGTTGAATTGAAATCAAGCAGATAAATAAATTGTGATCAATAGACTGGTTTCTACATAGGAGCTTTGAGAATATAGTCAGTTGCTTTTCTTTTAAAAACTCTTTGCGAGAAATTGGGAAATGCATACCTTTATCTCCTGCGGGTGAGAGTATAAATTGGTGCAACTTTTTGCAGGGAAATTTAGCTTTACCTGTAAATAGCATCAGTACATTTATATATTTGATGCAGTAATTCTATGTGCAGCAGTTTCTTTTAGGGCAATTATAGATTGTAAACATTTTACCTACAAAGATGTTCATCATGCAAGTGCTAAAAATAAGAATAGGATATAAATCTAAATGTCTATCAATTTGTAATTGGTTAGATAAAGTATGGTACGTCTGCCCAACAAAATAATATTCAGCCACTAAAAATGACATTATAAAAGGACACTTCACAACATGGGCAACATACGCGTAACAAATTGTTTGACTATCAAAAGCAAGTTTCCTAAGTACTATAATTCTATTTTTATCCTATAATATGTTTTGGTTTCTGAGTTGTGTGATTATGGAAGGTTTTATTTTTTCCACTTATTTGTAGTAAACATTTCCTGCAATGAATATAGAATACTTTGTAGTAATTTAAAATGGTGGTTGCTGGGCACCGTGGTTCACACCCGTAATCCCAGCACTTTGGGAGGCTGAGGGGGGTGGATCACCTGAGGTCAGGAGTTTGAGACCAGCCTGGCCAACATGGTGAAACCCTGTCTCTACTAAAAAATACAAAAATTAGCCGGGCCTGGTGGTGGGCACCTGTAATCCCAGCTGCTCAGGAGGCTGAGGCAGGAGAATCACTTGAACTCGGGAGGTGGAGGTTGCAGTGAGCTGAGATCATGCCACTGCACTCCAGCCTGGGTGACAGAGCAGGACTCCGTCTCAGGGAAAAAAAAAAAAAAGTAGTTAAAAAACAAAAACAGAAACAAAACCTGTCTTGCATGGCTGTTCTTACTCCCTTGAGGGTAGAGCCACCACATATTCAATATGGAGGCCAGAAAGAAGCAAAACCCAGCACTAGGCCAAGCTGGAAGAACAGAGAAGTCCTGAAGGTGAGTTCAGTCTTTATGACCAGGAAGACATCCCCTCTGTTTAGTAAAAGTGCTACCTTCCTTCTGTGGACTGTGCTGGCCACAAATCATAAAACAAATTTTCCTTGTATTCTTTTTTTTCACCCCCCTACCCCCCTGACTAAATGACTCACTTCATTTACACTTCCTAAAGGCTGTCTGTACTTTTCCTCTTCTACCTCCGCCCCTTTACTCAGGGACTGACTGTCTCACTGCATCCAGCAAACTGGATGGTGCCAGATGATTCCTGAGATGTGTCGATAATGACGGTGGATGCTGTTATGGAGTTAAATATAGAGAATAATTCATGGACTTCCTGGGGTTGGGCCATTGGCTCCTGCTGCTTTTGCTACCAAAATGAGCCTACTGGCTTTCATACCTTTGCCACCTGCCCTTTCATGAAAGTAAGCAGGAAGAAGTGGCTCATGTTAGAACAACCACATGGTGTAAGGAGCTGAGCTACCTCAATCTAGACCTCGATTTGCCTCCATGGCAAGGTGACTAAAAGATAAACAGAGGCCTAGACTAGCTAAGATGGCTTCATTCTTTTTCTGGTGACTGGGGCTTGGATGAGATGACTTTCCTGTGCAGAGTTTATGAAATTTCATGGTAATTATTCTCTTTTCTCCCTTACTCGAAGCAAAGATCACACTCAGTATAAACTACTATATTCTAACCTTGACACTATATTTAGGGAAAAGTAGTTTTTCTGTGTCTGCCCTACCCAAAGTGAGAAACTCTCAATTGTAGGATCATGACCATTTTATATTTTTACCAAAATGTGAACCACATAATGGACATGTTGGAGTAGCAGCAGCAAGGAATCTTGAAATTTAAGGGAAATATGCTATTTAGCAATAGTTCCTACATTTATTCAACAAACACTTATTCAGGTATTTTCAGGCCATGGGCACACAAAGAAGATGAAGTCATAATTTCTGCCCATAAGTAGAGAAAATGAAATTTTCCAGATAGTTCCAGATTAATATAACTTATATGAAGTGCAAGGACAGAGGCATGCACACAGGTTGGAACAGTATGAAGAGGGACTTCTAGGATCCTGGCACTGGGAGTGAGGGTGAGGTCTGGGGATGAGTTTAAAGCATGAAAGGAGACAGGCAAAAACAAAGGGGGTGGGAAGATGAACAAAGACATGGAGGTGTAAAAGTACATGCTGTGCCTGAAGAATTAGCATATGATGTGATGAAGGCTTTGATAGGGAAATAAGAATGTGGAGTTGGGCATAACAGGCCTTGGAGGACTTCGTGTGCCTTATTAGTGAGTCTGGACTGTATCCTGTAGGCAGTGAGGCACCATTAAGGAGCTTTAAGTAGGAAAAGTACATACCATATTTGAGCTTGAAAAGGTCATTTTGCTGGAAATGGAATTGAGTGGGAACAAACTGGAGTATGGGGCCGGCCAGGAAGTGGATGTTCAGCTCGGGGGAGGGATAGTAAAGCTTAAATCAAGACACAGGTGGTTAGTGGGCAAGAGGGTACAATTTTATCACCTAGATTTTTCTCCAAAATTTAGGAGATAAAATTAACAAGATTTGGAGATTAATTAGACTTGTGTGTGTGAAAGCACAAAGATATAGTGGAATCAAAGAAAAGACCAGGAAATCAGGCAACCTGAGCTCTGCGTGATGAAAGTCACACGCTTCCTTGGGTTCATGTTAGCATGAACAGTTCTTCCATGGTCCAAGTCACAGGCATCAGTCCATTTGGCTCAGCATTAAGACAGATTGGTGGTTGAAAGCAATTTTCTATTAATAGAATATGAGAAAATTATTTTAATTTGATTTTCTTTTTTTTAGAGAGTTGAGAGAAAATAAAAAGGAAAAGAATCCCTCAGCTTTTATGAAAAGAGACATATTTTAAAACAATTTTTTAGAACTGAATTACAATCTCCTTGGTAGAAAAGCATTAGGGATTAATGGCCTGTATCAGTTTTACCATTGGATATGAAGAATTAAATGTTGGCAAGCAAAATATCTGTTATGAAAGGAGTAATTTGAATGCCTAAATAGGTAAAACCCAAGGTAGTTAATTAGCCTAAGTGCTGCTGGGGAAGGCTCTCCTTTGGAATATTGCCAGAACAGATGATTAAGGATTTAGAAAAATTAATTTTGTATCCAGGGAAAGGTGAAAGACACCCAGTGATTCATTCAGTAGCTGCTAAGGACGTTTTGGCATCTGAGCCGTAAAACACAATGTTGTCCTTGTGTGAATTATGTTTCCCTAATGGTTCCTTGGTGGAAGCTACTAGGCCCAGGGCTCGCCTTTTCTTCCATGTGTTCTCTCAGGGGTGGAGGGATGTTGGGGGTTGATTATGGATAAATAAGAAAAGATTAGGAAATATGTACCCATTTTGGGGGCCCCTTTGAAGGGAGACAGTCCTTTTCTCCTTAGTGGTGCTTTACATCGCAGTATACTCACATTCCTGATATCTACCTGTCTTTGTTTAAGCTGCCTGACTATAGCATCAGTGACACCACTATGGCTCTTTTCAGCTGAATATTAGTGTTGATGGAAGAATACATGGGAGTATGTGGTTAATAAACCCTGTACATAGCATAATGGATGAGGTTTTGTGAGTGAAGCCAACTGGAGATGAGATGAGCCTGGAATTGCCTGGGTATCAGATATAGTTTATTTACCTCTCCAGATGTGCTCTGTCCCTCAAGAGGCTGACCTGTATAGACTGCTTAAGAGGACTCCTTTATCCTCGGCTTCCAGTTAGGTTTCTCCAATGGGAAAGGAAACCCTAGCACAACATCAGAAGGATGGGGGGAGGCTGGGGCATTTATTACCCCAATTTTGTCAATGTAAGTCTTCTCAGATTAGCTGCATTCCTGATCCAAAGCTTACAGCTCCTTGAAGGTGACCTTCTCTGTACTATATCCAGGCTTAAGGGCAGTAACTAGCTCTTTAGCCCCTGGACCCTATACTTTCTCTTGTGGTTTCCTACAACAGTGGTTCTTGAGTGTTAAAACCACTTGATTCAGTGGGTCGTGGGGTGAAGCCTGAGAATTAGTACTCCTAACAAGTGACGCTGATGCTGATCTGGGAATTGCACTTATGTCTTCATTAACTCATTCTTTTTTATTTTGAGACGAAGTCTTACTCTGTCACCCAGGCTAGAGTGCAGTGGCATGGTCTTGGCTCACTGCAACCTCTGCCTCCCAGGTTCAAGTGATTCTCCTGCCTCAGCCTCCTGAGTAGCTGGCACTCCTCAGTGCCAACACACCTGGCTAATTTTTGTATTTTTAGTAGAGATGAGGTTTCACTGTGTTGGCCAGGTTGGTCTTGAACTCCTGATCTCATGATCTGCCTGCCTCAGCCTCCCAAAGTGCTGGGATTACAGGCTTGAGCCACCGTGCCTGGCAACTCATTCTTGAATTACTCTAATTTGAGCGTTTCATCTGTTTCCCAATAGGATCCTGATGGAACAGGTCTCAATTCTTGGGCTTGATACAGTCCCCTTCAGGGACTATCAGATGGTCCAGGAGGGAGGAGGGCCAGTAGAAATGAGCACCGAAGGAAGTGAGTGAAAGATTATCTGCATCAACTCTGAAGGAGTTGGGAGGAAATGGGATGTCACAGAGAAGGGCTGGGAACGGTGATAGCTGCCATGGAATAGTGTGATTACCTCTCAATGTCAGGGAGTCAGGTTTCCAAGGACGAAGGGATCTGACCAGATTAGTCCTTATATTCATCCACACTGAGGTTTTTAAAATTTTTTATTAATATTTTTAACTTTTTATATGTACATAGTAGGTATATTTATTTATGGGGTACATGGATATTTTGACACAGTCATACAATGCATAATAATCACATCTGAGTAAATGGTGTGTCTACTGCCTTAAACATGTATCCTTTCTTTGTATTACAAATATTCTAATTATATTCTTTTAGTTATTTTTAAGTGTACAGTAAATTGTTATTGACTGTAATCACCCTGTTGTGCTATCAAATACTAGATCGTATTCATTCTATCTAACCATATTTCTATACCCATTAACCATTGCCACTTTTCTCTCCCCCATCCCCAACTACCCTTCTCAGCTACTGGTAACCATCCTTCTACTCTGTGTCTCCTAGTTCACTTTTTTTGTTGTTTTTTTGTTTTTTGTTTTTTAAATTTTTAGCTCTTACAAATGAGTGAGAACATGCAAAGTTTTCTCTATTTTCTGGAATAGTTTGAGTAGAATTGGTATTAGTTCTTCTATAAATGTTTGGTAAAATGCAGCAGTGAAGCCATTGTTTCCTGGGCTTTTCTTTGCTGGAGACTTTTTAAACTACAGCTTTAATCTCATTGCTTGTTGTTGGTCTACTCAGGTTTTGGATTTTCTCATGGTTCAATCTTGTTAGGTTGTATGTGACTAAGAATTTTTCCATTTTTTCTAGATTTTCCAATTTATTGGCATATAGTTGCTCGTAGTGGTTTCTAATGATCTTTTGAATTTCTGCAGTGCCAGTTGTAACGTCTCTTTCATCTTTGATTTTATTTATTTAGATCTTTCTCTCTCTCTATTTTTTTTTTTTTTTTAGTTTGGTCAAACATTTGCCAATTATGCTTATCTTCTTGAAAGAACAACTTTTAGTTTCATTGAGCTAGTGTATTTTTTTTTTTTTTTTTTTTAGTTTCAATTTCATTTATTTCTGCTTTTACCTTTATTATTTCTTTTTTTTCTACTAATCTTGTGTTTGGTTTGCTTTGCTTTTCTATTTGTTTAAGATGCATCATTAGGTTGTTTATTTGAAGTTTTTCTACTTTTTTGATATAGGCACTTATTGCTATAAATTTCCCTCTTAAGGCTGCTTTTGTTGTTTCCCATGGGTTTTGGTATGTTGTTTTTCTATCTTTATTTGTTTCCATTTTTTTTTCAATTTTCTTTTTAATTTCTTCAGTGGCGCACTAGTCATTTGGGAGTATATTGTTTAATTTCCATGTTTTGATATAATTTCCAAAGCTCATCTTATTAATTTCTAGTTCTATTCCATTGTGATCAGAAAAGATATTTGACATAATTTCAATTTTTTTGAACTTTTTAAAGACTTGTTTAGTGGTCTACCACATGATCTACCTTTAAGAATAATCTATGTGCTGAGGAGAAATATGTGTATTCTATAGCCATTGGATAAAATATTCTGTAAATATCTAGGTTCATTTGGTCTGTAGTGCAGAATAAGTCTGATGTTTCTTTGTTGATTTTCTGTCTGTATAATCTGTTCAATGCTGAAAGTGGAGTATTGAAGTCTCCAGCTATTATTGTATTGGAGCCTCTCTCTCTTAGCTCTACTAATATTTGCTTTACACATATGGGTGCTCCAGTGTTGAGTGCATATATGTTTACAATTGTTACATCCTTTTGCTGAATTGACCCTTTAATCATTATATAATGACTTTCTTTGTTTCTTTTTAGTTTTTGTCTTGAAATCTGTTTTGTCTGATATAAGCTTACCTACTCCTGTTCTTTTTTATGTGGTTTCCATTTGCATGGATTATCTTTTTTAATCCCTTTATTTTCGGTCTAATGTGTGTCATTATAGGTAATGTGTTTCTTATAGGCAACGGATCACTAGGTCTTGTGTGTGTGTGTGTGTGTGTTTTCTTAATCCATTCAACCACTCTATATTTTTTGATTGGAGAGTTTATTTATGTGCAATGTTGTTATTTATAAGTAAGGACTTACTCCTGCCATTTTGTTATTTTTTCTAATTATTTGGTGACCTTTTTTTCTTCCTCACACCTTCCCACCTCTCCCTGCCTCCCTCCCTGCCTCCCTTCCTTCCTTCCTTCCTTCCTTCCTTCCTGTTTTCCTCTTTGTGCAAGTGTGATTTTCTCTGGTGGTACATTTTAATTTCTAGCTTTTTAGTTTTTGTGTATCTGTTGTAGGTTTTTTGAGGTGAGGTTATCATGAGATGGCAAATACATCTTATAACCCATTATTTTAAACTGATAATAGCACTGAAAAATCAAACAATTTAATAAACAAGCAAAAGGAGAACTAACAAAAACTCTACACTTTAACTTCATCCCCACTTTTTAACTTTCTGTCATTTCTATTTATATCTTATAATACTGTTTATGTCTTGAAAAGTTGTTATAGTTATTATTTTTTATTGGTTAATTGTTAGTCTTTCTACTCAAGACATGAGTAGTTCACAAACCATAATTACACTGTTATAATATTGGGTGTTTTTCTGTGTACTTACTATTACCAGTGATTGCACCTTCAGATGATTGCTTAGTACTCATTAATGTCCTTTTCTTTCAGACTGAAGATCCCCTTTTAGCATTTTATGTAGCACAAGTCTGGTGTTGATGGAATGCCTCAACTTTTGTTTGGGAAAAGTTTTTATTTCTCTTTCATGTTTGAAGGATATTTTCACTGGATTGGATATGCTATTCTAGAATAAAAGATTTTTCCTTCACTGCTTTAACTATGTTATACCACTCCCTCCTGGCCTGTAGGAGGCCACATTTGCTGCCAGATGTACAGGAGATTCATTGTATGTTATTTGTTTCTTTTCTCTTGTTGTTTTTAGTATCCTTTCTTTATCCTTTACCTTTGAAAGTTTGATTATTAAATGTCTTCAGGTAGCCTTATTTGGGTTAAATCTCCTTGGTGTCCTATAACTTTCTTGTACTTGAATCTTGATATCTTTCTCCAGATTTGGAAGTTTAAAAGACTTATTATCACTTTGAATCAATTTTTTTATCCTAATTTTTTTCTACTTCCTCTTTAAGGTCAATAACTCTTAGATTTGCCCTTTTGAGGCTATTTTCTAAACCTTGTGGGCATGCTTCATTCTTTTTTTTATTATTTTTTCTCCTCTGTGTATTTTTAAATAGGCTCACTAATTCTTCTGCTTGATCAATTAGGCTATTGACTCAGATGCATTCTTCAGTATGTCAGTTGAAGTTTTCAGCTCAAGAATTTCTGTTTGATTTTTAAAAATTATTTCAATCTCTTTGTTAAATTTATGATATGATTCTGAATTCCTTCTCTGTGTTATTTTGAATGTCTTTGAGCTTCCTCAAAACAGATACTTTGAATTCCATGTCTGAAATGTCATGTATCATTGTCACTCTGGGATTGGTCACAGGTGCCTTATTTAGTTCATTTGGGCAGACTGTATTCCTAGATGTTCTTGATGTTTGTGGATGTTTGTTATTGTCTGGGCATTGACGAGTTAGGCATTTGTTGTAATATTTGCAGTCTGGGCTTGTTTGTAGCCGTTCTTTTTGGGAAGGCTTTCCCAGTATTCAAAGGGTATTGAGTACTGCGATCTAACTCTTTGGTCACTGGAGCTGTATATGCATTAGTGGGCACCCTGAGCCCAGGAACACTGTGACTCTTGCAGATTCATAAAGGCCCTGCCTTAGTGATCTTGGGTAAGATCAGGATGAATTCCTGGATTATCAGGAAGAAACTCTTGTTCTTTTCCATAACCTTCACCCAAACAAGTGGAGTCCGTATCTCTATGCTTAGCTGCCTGGAACTGGGGGAAGAGTGACACAAGCATCCCAGAGGCCACTGCCACTGGGGCTCTGCTGGGTCAGACCTGAAGCCAGAACAGCACTGGTCCTACCATAAGCTTGTGGTACCCCTGCCTGATTAGCAGTGATGTTCACTTAAGGCCCGAAGAGTCTTCAGTCAGCAGATGGGAAATCCAGCCAGGCTTGTGCCCTTCCCTTCAGGGTTGCAAGCTCCCCCTGGCCCAGGGAAGGTCTAGAAATGCCATCCAGGAGCCAGGGACTGGAGTCAGAGACCTTAGGAATCTAAGTAGTGCTCTATTCTACCATGGCTGAACTGGTACCCAAGCTACATGACAAAGTCCTCCCCGTTCTTCCTTCTTTTCTCAAGCAGGAGCCTCTTCTATGGCCACCACTGTCTCAGGCCTGCAGCAAATACTGCCTGGCTACCTCTGAGATTCACTCAACGCCCACGGGCTCTTCAGACAGCATGTGATAAGTGCTTCCAGGCCTAGGTCTCTCCCTTCAGGGCAGTGGGTTCTGCTCTGGCATGGGGGGGTCCAGAGATGCTGCCCAGGAGCCAAGACCTGGAACTGGAGGCCCTAGGAGCCTGTTTGGTGCTCTGATCCACTGTGACTGAGCTGGTACCCAAGCTGCAAGACAAAGTACCTTTTACTCTTCCCTCTCCTTTTCTCAAGGAGGAGTTTCTCCTGGCAACCACAGCTGGGAATGTGCTGGGTTATACCCGAAGCCAGGACAGTACTGGGTCCCACCCAAGGCCAACAGCAAGTACTGCCTGGGTACTGCTTATGATTATTCAAGTCTTAAGGGTTCTTTAGTCAGCAGGTCATGGATCATGCCAGGACTTCATCTTAAGGCAGTGGGTCCCCTTCTGTCCCAGGTTGTTTCTAGAAATGTCATCAGGAGCTAGGGTCTAGAATGGGTGCCTTAGTACTCTGCCTGGTGCCTTATCCTGCTGTGGCTGAGCTGGTATCCAAGTTTCAGTACAAAGTCCTCTTTATTCTCCTCCTCCTCTCTTCAAGCAGAAGAAAGGAGTCTCTCCTGGTGCTGTGAGCTGCCCTGCCTGGGGCACTCCCTGTGCTTCCCTGGCTGGTATTTCACTAAGTTGCATGCACCCCAAGTCCACTGGCTCTGAACCCACCATAGCACCAGGACTTGCCCAGGAATTGCAGTTTTTGTGGCTTAGACTACCTTTGAAATTTATTTAGAACCCCAGAGCACTTTAGCCCACAATGGTGGGCAAAGCTGGAACTCAGGTTCTGACCACTGGAAGGGCAATTCCCATCTAGCTAGGTCGGGTCTAAATGCTCCTTCCATTGGTGCTGGCTGAATTCTGCTCTGTGTTCCTTTTCACTGTGACATTTCAGCTCTGAGTTCCAATACAAAGTTCCACAATCACTGCTCTCTTCATCTGCCAAGCACACGGATTCCCTTACACTGCATGGTGCCGCTGGGGAATCAGGGAGGGTTGCATTGGCAATTCAGGACTGTCTTTTCTACCCTCTCCAGTGCCTCTTTCCTTGCTGTAATGTTAAAACCAGGTACTGTAATCACTCACCTGATGTTTGGTTCTATGAAGGTGCTTTTTTATGCAGAGAGTTGTTCGATTTGGTGTCCTTCCTGTAGGGAATGATTGCCAGAGAGTTCTATTTGGCTATCTTGTTTCACTTCCTTGAGGAAAAAAAAACAAAAAACAACAAACAAACAAACAAAAAACAACTTTGAGGTTTGTTAGAACTTGTAAGAAACTATATTCTGTAACTGATACAAAAGTATGAACATATTTTTGACCTTTGGAAGCTCCGGGAAATACTGTGTTTATATCTATTAGGCATTTCAACAAATCATCTAAATTTGCTGAATCTAATGATGGTTGGAGTGAGGCACCTGTTACTGAAGATGAGTCTCTTAGATTGTTGAAGAACAGTTATTTATTTGGTCCTTGTGTAAAAGAGAGGAGTACAGAAGTGACAGGAAGGGGAGAGAGCCCTTACTGTGTCTCCTTTTTCCTTTCTTTTTTGTCACCTCTCCTCTGTCCCTCCTTTCCTCTGTCCCTCCTTTCCTCAATCTCTTTCCTCTCTCTTCCCATAAACCCAAATAATGTCTAATAAACTCAACATGTTAGAGAGTACAAGTGTCAGTTCATTTTGTAATTATGTAAAAAAGGGGGCACAATATACACTTTTTGGCTCAGGAATGTAGTGTTCTTAGTTATGCACTTTTTCAGCAAGTGCTTCTCTGTGTTATTTTGAATGTCTTTGAGCTTCCTCAAAACAGATGCTTTGAATTCCCTGTCTGAAATGTCATGTATCATTGCCACTCTGGGATTGGTCACAGGTGCCTCGTTTAGTTCATTTGGAGAGACTGTTTTCCTAGATGTTCTTGATGTTTGTGGATGTTTGTTATTTTTTTTCTCTTAAATTTAGAGTACTAAACAGTCTTCTGCTACTAAACCCAAATGTACACATGGTCATGCTTGTTACATATTTACTCTACAAAAATACTGAAAAGTACCTTAGGGAGTGAACTCATGCTTATAACTTCTAACTGTAAAAGTAGACATAACATGTACCTATTCAAAGTTCTCATGTATTCAGAGTAATCCCTCTAAACAAATGCAGTTAAAAATGATACTAGTATGTCAACAGGACAATAGGTCTTTGAGTTAAAAAAAAAAACTGCATCAGCGTGGTGGTGTCAGTGTTCAGTTCAGAAACATGTTTCCTGTGGCTCTAAATGTCAATTAGTATGATGCAGGAATTGGTGACACAAATGAGGGTTATAAATGTCAACATCATTAATTATCCCTAGCTGTTAATTAGACAGTAGATGCATCACTAGAAAAACTCAGAATGTCCTAAATTTATTAAGTGAATGTTAAATAAACTTTCATGTCCCCGTTTTGATTCAGTAATGGAATTGCCAATGAAAAAACAATAGTACATATGAACAGCAGTTTTATTCTTTTATTCTTTTTGGATTCAATTGATTTTTTTGGTTAAGTATCTATTTCCTTTACCCCAAAGCATTCTAATTTACTTTCAGGAAATAGCGTCATGTCATCCTTATTGGGGAGAATTTGATGGGAATGTTAAGCATGTGCATTGACCTTCTTAGCTAAGGGGCAGGCGTTTGACAAAGCCAATTAGTTGCTTCCTTCCTGAAATCTGCATCTTGGTAGGAATACATTCATTCTGGCAGTGACTTGACCAAATTGTTTCTGCTGTAAGACTCCGTAGTTTCTGGTTTTGTTCTTACCCACTTCTAAGCATATTTATCCATTCTTACTGTTAATGTTTCTTAACTTTCTACTCAACTTTTTTTTTTTTTTTTTTTTTTTTTTTTGCTCAAGCTACACTTAATTTCTGTTGCTTTCAATCTAAGATCTTGACATAGACAGCATATGACAAAAATTACTTTGAACTTACATTATTAAATTTCCTTGAGTGAGGTCCAATTTGGACTTTATATTGAAGTAGCAGTAATTATATATTCATATATAAATTTCATTCTTTATAATCCATGATTAAACAACTGAAGCTTGTTTCTGTCACTTGAATTATTTTACTTTTGCCCA